>NW_006921703.1:1780473-1784902 GCF_000298275.1 Orycteropus afer afer | reverse complement strand
GGGCAGTGTTTCGTTCTGCTGTGCATGGGGTCGCTATGAGTCGGAAACGACTCGACGGCACTTAACAACAACAACAACAACAACAACATGCAAGACTGAGCAGTGTTTCATTCTGTTGTACATAGGACTGCTATGAATCAGAACCACTCAACGGCACCTAAGAACCACAACAAGAGCAAGAATGCAAATCATATCTATAAATAAGATTGTAATGTAACTTTTGGTAACCTAAATGATTGCTATTGCAATATTTTCAGGTTAAATAATAGGTAGAAATAGGTTTCCATAGTTAGTTGTGTTCCCTGAACCTAATACTTTTCTTATCTCATCCCTCTCTGGCATCTTTATTTTAAGTCAATTGTCCCGGATATCCAGATTTAGAGGTCCTAAGGCTCCTTTAATGATCCTAGTCAAATAATGTGCACAAAACTTACTGCATTTCTGAATGTGCTTTACAACTAGATTTCAAACCATAGCCTCATTAAAAATAAAAATAATAAAAAAGCTATACTCCCACATTTTCCTGTGCCAGATTAAGAGAGATGAATAGGTATATGTCATGAAGACAAAGAAAGAGGAAAGCAGAGAGTACAGAAAAATCCAAAGAACAATGGGCAAGAAAAGCCCAGAGCAAAAACAGACAGTAACTTAAACGTAGAAGACAAACTAACAGCAAGAAATCAAAAGAGATGAGATAGAACAGGTTGTAAGAGACCCTGGATGCCTTTGAATTCAAGCAGAATATGATTTCTATCTCCCAAGAAATCTATCTGTAAAGTGGCTCATATTAACTACATTTAGGTATGAGCAACATAGGAACAATAAAAGAATCATTCTCTAAGCCTCTCTTTGCTGAGCTCCTCAGAACAGAGCTGCTGCCTGGAACACAGTGTGGGACTGGAAGGAAATCAGTGATGGGCTTGGCAGATGATCAGTCAGACTTGTACAAAATATTTCAAATAACTCCCTGCATATTACTTTATAAGCTTCGGTAGTTTTGGCTCTAATAGATTTTTAATATTTTAAGCACATCTAAAGTCCACATGCTTTTTATTTTTACACAGTGGCTCAAAATGAATCCAAGCTTTTTGTCCTGCTATTGCAATGAGAAGTTCCAAACCTTCTTGTGATTTCCATCAATACCACTTGAACAGCAAGGCTGAGACCATCCTCCTGAGCCCTGATCAAATAATCACTCACAACCTGGAAGTTTGCCAATCAGTGTAACACTCTAAAATGCTGACATTGCTAACTTCTGACCCAGCCCCCTAAAGACCAGATGCCTTGCTTCTCCTTTCCGGATATAAAACTGGATGTGATAAAGAACCTGGTCAAGACCACAATTGTTCCTATAAAATGTATTCTGAGTTCTGCTCTGTTAATAAGCAGACAACACTGATATTTTATGCATACTACTATTTAAATGCCTCAGTGTTTATACTATCATCTTGGTGTCTATCTAAAAAATAAACATGTATTTTAATAAGTCTTTAATGAAATATCTTAGTTTAAGACTTACCCAAAAACAAAAACAAACCCACTGCCATCAAGTTGATTCCAATTAGTAGCAACCCACATTAGGTTTCTAAGACTATAAATCTTTATAGAAGTAGATTGCCTCATATTCCTTCTGTGGAGAAATTGGTGGCTTTAAACCACCAGCCTTCTGGTTAGCAGCCAAATGCCTTACCCACTATGCCACCAGAGCTCCTTAGTTTAAGTGTTAGGTGGGGAAAATGTGATCAATCTGATTGACTTCTGCTATTTAGTAGAAATATACCGAGCAGAGGTCATTTTATCCATTATGTCAAAATTATATCAATGATGTTTTGTTTTGGTTTTTTACTTCCAGGAGTTGTTGACATTTGGTGTTTACAGACTAAAGGATTTTATAGGTTTTAAAGATTTTTTTTTTTTTCCCTCTGACTGCCCTCATCTCATTTTTAACTTTCAGAATGAAAAAATCTAATGTTTCGTATTATTGATCCCTCCCCAAGGAAGGAAATGAGCACATAGAAGCACCTTAGTAGTGGGAAAATACAGGGAGGAGCAGCTAGAAAGATGAGGGGTCCACACTGGCCATTCGTGCACCAGGCAGAATCCAGTGCCTCAGGACTCCAGAAAACTACGGTCTCACCATCAGACTCAGAAGAGGCTTTTAGGGAAATAGACCAGAAATAATCACATTGCATGTGATCACAGAGGAATAGCATCTTGCCCTGGCTCAAAGTATGTTGTATTTATTTGAGTAGGTCTTCTCTATGAAGTGTGAGTTCCTTAAAGCTGGAAACCTAGTATATCTCTGGGTTCCTGGTATGTGTGCTCAGTGCCCAGCAAAGAAGAAGCCTATTCTTTTTTTTTTTTTTTTTTTAATGCATGAATGAGTTCTCATCTTAAATTGAATTTTACATTAAAGTGCTTTCTTATTGACCCCTATGAGTCCCTGGATGGCACCAACAGTTAAGCCATAGACTACTGACTTAAAGGTTGGTTGTTTGAGCCCCCCCAGAGGCACTTGAAAGAAAGGTCTGGTGAACTACTTCTGAAAAATTAGCCATTGAAAACCCAGTGGAGCACAGTTCTACTTTGACACAAAGGGGTCTCCATGAGTTGTAATTGACTTGACAGCAACTATTTTTCTTTTCTTTTCTTTAATTGACCCCTCATCTGGGTATATCTGAAACACTAAATTAATCGCCCTACTACAAACAAGGGAGCAGCATTAAATGAGACAACAAAAGGCCAAACTGAAGCAGAAAACAAAAAAGGGATTGTGGCAGGATAGTGGGTAGCTCTTCAGAGAGATGGTACTGGTTTTTGATGAAAATGCAGCAGATATTTAACCAAGAGGATATGGAATAAAACATGTCACATAGTTTCTGTCTTCTTGGCAGGTGTTCACATTCCACATTCAGTGTTTGAATGTGAAGCAAAAACAAAATCACATTAAGCCAATAAAATAAATTAATTAAAGTTTATTTAATATAAACTCAAACTTACTGCCATTGAATCGGATCCAACTCATAGTGATCCTTCCTTGGGTTTCCAAGGTGGTATCACTACAGAAGTAGATTACCCTATCTTCCTTCCAAGGAGTGGATGGTGGGTTTGAACTGCCAGCCTTCTGGTTAGCAGTTAAATGCTTTAGGCACTACGCTACCAGAGCTCCTAGTTTGTTTAATATGATTTGCAAATTAGGGTAATATTTTGACAAGAGAATCAAAAATGTTCTGAAGATGAAGGAACCTTGAAACACTCTTATACCAAATCATAGTGACATTGCCATGGTAAAAGGGCTAGAACAGAACTGATAAACAGCTGTGGTCAGGAAGGATTTCATACAGCACTTTCTTGAAAAAAAATTAAAATAATTACTGACTTACCCTAAAACATAGTTTCCAGTCTGATCTTTGGAGTCTCTTTTTCCTGAAACTGACTGAATTCTTCAAAGAGCACAATGCCCCAGGCTAAATTGGTCTTACAAGTTTATTGAGACATGGTCTGACTCAGAGATGACTTTTAGAAACTTGTTTCTTCAAGGTTCAAGGTTTGAAAGGACATGTAATGGACAGTAAGTTATCCTACCTCCGTGGCCCGCAAAAGTCTGCATTCCAGGAGACTTAAAATTGTTCCTCAAGCTTCATGAATTTCCAGATCATCAGATATACCTGCTTTCACACACACAAATAGAGATTGATTTTTGAGCATCTGAAATTTTGTTACCATATGATCTCCTATGCTGGGAATGACAAATTGAAGAGGAATGGTGTGGCATTCATCATCACAAAGAATGTTTCAAGTTCTATCCTGAAGTCCAATGCTGTCGGTGATAATGTCCATATGTCTACAAGGAAGACTAGTTAATACTATTATTATTCAAATTAACACACCAATCACCAAAGCCAAAGATGAGGAAATTGAAGATTTTCACCAACTTCTGAAGTCTGAAATTGACCAGACATGAAATCAAAATGTGCTTATTGTCAGTGGTGATTGGAATGCAAAAGTTGGAAACAAAGAAGAATTACCAGTAGTTGGAAAATAATGCTGGAGTTTGCATGATAGAATTTTGCAAGGCCAAAGACTTGTTTACTGTAAATACCTTTTTTCAACAACACACTGTGGCTATACACATTGACTTTGCCAGATGGAATACACAAGAATCAGATTGATTACATCTGTGGCAAGAGGTGATGGAGAAGCTCAATATCTTCAGCCAAAACAAGGCCAGGAGCTGACTGTGGAACAGACCATAAATTGTTTATTTAAAAGTTCAAGTTGAAGCTGAAGACAAATCAAGTCAATGAGAGCCAAAATATGACCTTGATTATATCCCTCCTGAACTTAGAGACCATCTAAAGAATAGGTTTGATGCATTGA
This sequence comes from Orycteropus afer afer, assembly GCF_000298275.1. NCBI lineage: Eukaryota > Metazoa > Chordata > Mammalia > Tubulidentata > Orycteropodidae > Orycteropus > Orycteropus afer. The sequence goes on along the minus strand of NW_006921703.1, from coordinate 1,780,522 downwards.
ACACAAAAGACCAAAAACCAGAGGAATTGTGGGATGACATCAAGAACAT
>NW_006921703.1:1778943-1780373 GCF_000298275.1 Orycteropus afer afer | reverse complement strand
GTTGGGCAATCCTACTTCCGTAGTGATACTGCCTCAGAAACCCAAGGAGGGGTCACTATGAGTTGGGTTCAACTCAATGGCACATAACAACAACAACAAGGTAGCAGTCACGTTGTGCCTAAGGCACTTGACTGCTAACCAGAAGGCTGGCAGTTCAAACCCACCAGCCACTGCTTGGAAGGAAGGTTGGGCAATATACTTCTGTAGTGATACCACTTCAGAAATGCAAGGAGGGGTCGCTATGAGTCAGCTCTGGATCCAACTGGATGGCAATGAGTTATACCTATGTTTCTGAGACATAAAACCTGAAAATCTCAGATACTTTAAAATCTGGAGTAATATTTAACTCTTAGCCACTGGTGCTGATTTATTGTTGTTGTTGTTAGGTTCCATCGAGCCAGCTCTGACTCATAACAACCCTTGTACAACAGAATAAAATACTGCCCGGTCCTGCACCACCCTCACAATCCTTGCTGTACCTGAGCACATTGTTGCAGACACTGTGTCAATCAATCCTGTTGAGGGCCTTTCCCTTCTTCATTGACCCTCCACTTTACCAACCATGATACTCTTCTCCAGGGAATGGTCCCTCCTGACAACATGACAAAAGCGGGTGAGATGAAGTCTGGCCATTCTCGCTTCCAAGGAGCATTCTGGTTGTACTTCTTCCAGGACAAATTTATTAGTTTCTTTGGCTGTCCATGGTACTTTCAGTATTCTTCACCAACATCCTAACTCAAAAGCGTCGACTCTTCTTCAATCTTCCTTATTCATTGTCCAGCTCTCACATGCATATGAGGCAATAGAAAATACCATGGCTTGTGTTAGGTGCACCTTAGTCTTCAAAAAGACATCTCTGCTCTTCAGCACTTTTGCAGCAGATTTGCCCAGTACAAAACATGGTCTGATGTCTTAACTGCTGCTTCCATTGTTATTGATTGTGGAACCAAGTAATATGAAATCTTTAACAAATTCAATCTTTTCTCCATTTATCATGATACTGCTTACTGGTCCAGTTGTGAGGATTTTCATTTACTTTATGTTGTAAAGTAACTGAAGACTGTAGTCTTCAATCTTCATCAATAAGTGCTTCAAGTCATCCTTACTTTCAGCAAGCAAAGTTATGTGATCTGCATATCGCAGGTTGTTAATGAGTCTTCCTCCAATGCTGATACCATGCTCCTCTTCAAATAGTCCAGCTTCTTGGATTATTTGCTCAGCATACAGATTGAATAAGTATGGTGAAAGGATACGTACATGATGCACTCCCTTCTTGATTTTAAATCATGTAGTATCCTCTTGTTCTGTTCCAACAGCAGTGTCCTGGTCTATGTAAAGGTTCCTCATGAGTACAGCTAAGTGCTCTGGAATTCCCTTTCTTCTCAATGTCATCCATACTTTGTGATGATCCACACAATCGAATACTTTTG
>NW_006921703.1:1769530-1773876 GCF_000298275.1 Orycteropus afer afer | reverse complement strand
GACCTTGATTATATCCTTCCTAAATTTAGAGACCATCTAAAGAATATATTTGATGCATTGAACACCAATGACTAAAAATCAGAGGAATTATGGGATGACATCAAAGACATCATCCATGAAGAAAGCAAAAGGTCATTAAAAAGACAGGAAAGGAAGAAAAGACCAAAATGGATGTCAGAAGAGACTCTGAAACTTACCCTTGAATGGAGAGTACCTAAAGCAAAGGGAAGAAATGACAAGGTAAAACAGCTTAACAGAAGATTTCAAAGAGCAGCTCGAGAAGACAAAATCAATTATTACAATGAAATGTGCCAAGACATGGAGTTTGAAAGCCAAAAGGGAAGAACATGCTCAGAATTTCTCAAGCTGAAAGAATTGAAAAGGAAATTTAAGACTCAAGTTGCAATATTGAAAGATTCTATGGGCAAAATATTGAATGATGAAGGAAACATCAACAGAAGATGGAAGTAACACACAGAATCACTGTACCAAAAAGAATTGGTCGATGTTCATCCATTTTAGGAGGTGGCATATGATCAAGAACCAATGGTGTTGATGGAAGAAGTGGAAGCTTCACTGAAGGAATTGCCAAAAAACAAGACTCCAGGAATTGACAGAATGCCCATTGAGATGTTTCAACAAACAGATGCCCCATGGGAGGCACTCACTTGGCTATGCCAAGAGATTTAGAAGACAGCTACCTGGCCAACCACCTAGAAGAGATCCATCTGTGTATCCACTCCAAAGAAAGGTGATCCTGTATAATTTGGAAATTATCAAACAGTATCATTAATATCACAAGCAAGTAAAATCTTGCTGAAGATAATTAAAAACTGGTTGCAGCAGTATATTGACAGAGAACGTCAAGAAATGTGAGCTGGATGCAGAAGAGGACATGGAACAAGGAATATAATTGCTGATGTCAGATAGCTCTTGGCTGAAAGCAAAGAATACCAGAAAGATGTTTACTTATGTCTTATTGACTATGCAAAAGCATTCAATTGTGTGGATCATAACAAAGTATGGATAACATTGAGAAGAATGGGAATTCCAGAACACTTAATTGCACTCATGAGGAACCTGTACATAGACCAGGAGGCTGTCATTCGAACAGAACAAGGGAACACTGTATGGTTTAAAATAAAGGAGGGAGTGCATTAAGGTTGTATTCTTTCGCCATACTTATTCAATCTATATGTTGAGCAAATAATCCAAGAAGCTGGACTATATGAAGAAGAATCTGTATGTTCAGGATTAGAGGAAGACTCATTAACAACCTGTGATACACTGACCACACAACTTTGCTTGCTGAATGTGGAGACGACTTGAAGGACTTACTGATGAAGATTGAAGACTGCAGTCTGCAGTATGGATTACACCTCAATATAAAGAAAACAAAAATCCTTACAATTGGCCCAATAAGCAGCATCATGATAAACAGAGAATAGATTGAAGTTGTCAAAGATTTCATATTACTTGGTTCTACAATCAACACCAATGGAAGCAGCAGTCAAGATATCAGGCAACATATATTATTGGACAAATCTGCTGCAAAAGACCTCTTTCAGGTGCTGAAGAGCAAAGATGTCTCCAAACTTCTCTATACTTTAGTTCCCCATATGTAAAGTGGGGGTGATAATAATAGAACCCACTTTCTATGGTAGTTATGAGATTTTTAATGAGTTCAAAGTAAAATATGTATCTAATACAAAATAAGCGTGGTTTTTTGTTTGGAAACACCCACTAAATATTAGGTATTGTTGTTGTTCTACTTTGTATATAAAAAATAGCCAAAAAAGCTACCCAAAAATCTCTCGTTGAGTATAATTATCACAGCCTTTGATGTGGATTATAGCACTGCTGGTTTTCCCCCTCTGTTGAAGTTCTTTCTCTTTTTGCAGGTATTTACCTGAGGTCATGCTTGGGTTGTCAGGAGGCTGGTTTCTGAACAAATTTTATTGAAATAATAAGAAGAGATTCCTTTCCACAACATTGCATTACTTGGGTTTTAATTAAAGGGCTTCATTTACTTTGAAATGATATATGGAGAATGTGTACTAGATAGAGACAAGTTATTAAAGAAGCCCCCAAAAGACTGAAAGCTTTGGAAACAAAAGTTGTGAATGGAGCCCTGGTACCATCTTGTTTAAAGTACTTGATTGCTAACCACAAAGGTCAGTGATTGGAACCCACTAGTTAATCTCTGGGAGAAACATGTGGCAGTTTGCTTCTGTAAAGATTTATGGCCTTGGAAACTCTATGGGGCACTTCTACTCTGTCCTACAGGATTTCTGAGTCAGAATTGACTTGACAACAGTGGGTTTGGGTTTTTGTTCTGTTTTTTAATCTAAGATTTTATGGCCTAAAGAGATAGTGTAAAGGGTAGGTTTCATTAGTATTCTTAAATATTTTTGTTAAGAAAGTGATGCAGACTGATTTCTCTCTCAAGGCTCAAACAAGAAGCAACTCAAAATCATTTCTTGAAGCCATTTTCATTTCTGAGATTCCATGTAGGAGAGTTGTGCTCACACTTCTTGTAGTTCTAATTTCACTCTGTCCTGTAAGGCTTTTATACTCCTGACCACAGTCTACTGAATCTTATAATCAATGTTCTTTTGGTTTTGTTTTTTTAGCAGTTTGCCTCCCCCATGGTGAGTGCTATGACTGAGTCTAACTATCCATGAAGCCTATCACTTCACAAAGCTTTTTGAACAAGTAGACGCTCAGTACAAACTACCACAGAATTATAACCTGCATGTGCCCAGGCCTCACCAGACAATGAGTTCACTTGACACAAAATCCAGAATTGCAATGGCTTTCCATTCCCCTACTTCTGGAAAACTGTAAGATCTATCTCACCTCTCTCTCTTGTTGCCCCAAGAGCTCCACCAGTCAGTTTTTGGAGTCCCCAGGGATATCTTTCATATTCTTACCTCCTCTTGGAATGGAGAAGAGTAAGGAGTGTGGAGTGTGCTTCTCAGACAAATGATATCTTAGAGCTTCTTGGAGAACTGATTTTCTGCTTCTCAGAGAAAGGACATCCTACCCTTTTCAGTTAACTACTAACTGAAAGCTAACTCATCCACAATGACTATCCAAATCATTGTGGATAGGTATAGAAAATATTAAAAATAGTGTCCTCAACATATCGTGCTAGAGCCTCCCATGAACAGAACCCCCTAGCCTATGAAAGTGACCGTTCCTTGCTGTACCTTCAACTCGTGGAGTGAGATTGGATGTGTGATTTGGCTTGAAAATCTGCTTTTTAAATCCATTCTCAAAATGTTGTCTTCATAAAGTTTGAGATTCTCTGCCATGGAAACATCATTAGCTTCTTGGAGAAAAGCAAAGCATCTTCTTTTTGTCTCTTAGAAAGAATGTTTCTCCCCTTTACCTCCCTAAGAATGTTTTGTCTTAGCGAGCATTTCCCAGAGCAGCCCCTAAAACCTCAATTAAGGTAAAAATTCTGTGCTTGGTCTTCACTACCCCCATTGATTTATTCCATATACCCCCAAACTATTAATATTTGGCTTTAAAACATCCTTCATCCAAGCATTCTAATACATGTACTTCCTCTTTTTTATTAAATCAATTAAAAATATACTTTAAATTTACAATTTCTGGGGTAACTTGAGATAGCTTGAGACAAGCAATCATGGGTTTATGAAATATATTTGAAGGTGAGGGCAAGTTTGTATAAAGGTAAACAGAGAGTCAACAGTAGGGTTGTGAACTTAGTTAATCACTGCTTAAACAGTGAGTTTATTCAATTGTGGGCACATTGGAAAAAGCCAAAATATGCAGCCTTCTGATTGGCCTTTATTCATCTGGTTACTTATCTGTATAATAGCAAAAGAGACTTGGGAATTGTGGTCCTGTGTTAAAAGACAAATAGCCTTTGGGGAAGAGGCCAAAGTTTCCATCTTTTTGTCTTGTGTTACTCTTGTCTACAGCTAGTGCTACAAAACCCACCCAGGGCACAATTGATTCAATGTTTTTGGGTCATTTAAAGTGTACTTCTGGATCAGTACACATTTAATTCTGGAGAAAGGTGACGCTAACAGTGATTTAAAAAAAAAAAAAAGTACTTTGTTGTCTAGTCAGTCCCAACTCATGGCAACCCCATGACTTACAGAATAGAACTGCTCCATAGGTTTTTTTTTTTTTTTTTTTTTTTTGGCTGTTATCTTATGAAGGAAAATGCCAGACTCTTTTTCCCCAGGGTTGGTTTGAGCAGTCAACCTTTAGGTTAGTAGTGATTAACATGGTCCAAACTACAAGTGGCCACAGCCAGTATTATGAACTGCTAAAGACATGGCTAGCAGCTCTGGTAGCATAGTGCCTAA
>NW_006921703.1:1767040-1769110 GCF_000298275.1 Orycteropus afer afer | reverse complement strand
TTTTAAGAGCTTACAAAATTGCACTTGTCAGTTCATACAACCTTGCCACAAGGAGAGGCTTTGTGAATTGAAAGTCCTGCCTTCAGAGTTTTCAAAATGATGGTAAATTTAGTCAAATTGGGCAAAAGTGAATCAAGTTTCACAAATTTAGGAATGTTTGTTTAAATCTTTAAAACATATGTTTCCACAGCTGTGTTTAGCATAAAATTATGATAAAAATAATACTAATGAAAATGACGAAGTATTTATACAATGCCTTCCATCCAACAAGTGCCAAACCCACTACACAACTGATCTCATTAGGCCTGACTAAATCCCTTTGAGTTACAATGTAAATATTAGCTCCAATTTGCAGATGAAGAAAGTGGGACATGGCAAGCTTACTTACAGCTAAGTAGATTAAGTTATAACTAGCCTGATTCTCCCACCTGTGGAGTAAGCTGCAATTTGGGCACAGACTCTGAGAGGAGCATGAGGGGAAAAGGATCCCTTCTCCAAGTTCCCCACATGGGTGGACCTATTCTACCAATGGAGGAAGAAGAAGAGCATGTTGTTATTAGCTGTCATCAAGTCAGCCCCCGACTTGCACACTGAACAATGAAACAAAATGCTGTCAGTCCTGTGCCATCCTATGATCATGGAGGATTCAGACCATTGTGGTCCATAGAGTTTCATTGGCTTATTTTTGGAAGTAAATCATCAGGCCTTTCCTTCTTGTCTTAGTCTAGAAGCTCCCCTGAAACCTGCTCACTATCATAGCAACATGTCAGCCTCCACTAACAGATAGGTCGTGGCTGCATATGAGATGCATTGTCCAGGAATGGAAGTCAAGTCTGCCACAAATAAGGGGAGATTTTGCCACATGTAATATTCATGCTAAGACTTCACTGTGTCACTATGTATCAAAACAAGTTGAGAAAGTGACAGTCATTTTTATATCTTAGGTTTCATTGATGGGAAACTCCAAGACATAGCAAGGAAGGGGGTAATTCAGAGACCCATGCAATGAAGATCGATCATCATCATTGCCTGCTACTCTTTGCTGCTTTTCATCATTGATCCTTAAGTTTCCATCCTGATGAAATGTAGGGAAATGATAAGAACTTTTTACAAAATGCCTGTGTAGGCTTACATATTTCAGTATAGCCCATGGAATGTTCTCTTTTGCTATATCTAGATTCTCCTTAAGCAATAGAGCTAACCCAAGCATTCAAGTATATTGCAGTCCAATTACTAAGAGTCCCTTTGGGTATCTGCCAACTAATGGTTAATTGCTGTGTGTTGTCTCTTCTTTCTATCATTAATACATTTTTAAGGCAGTTGTGAGATCATTACCTCATAACGTATGGTTCAAATACTTAAGAAGCTGCATAGAGCATCCAAACCCTAGAGACTTTACTAAAGTGCTCATTTGATTCCACTTTTAGCAGCACATTTTGAATTCTAGCTTTAAAGCAGAAAAAAAGCAAGTTCTGCTTAATCTCTGCCAATCAGTGTTGATGTTAGGTATGTGCTTTCCAAATTCAATAAAAAATTGCCTATCTTCTATTTGGAAAAAAAATTCCATACAGCCATTTTTTTGCCAAAACCTGAATTTAAATCTGCCCAGGAAACAACATTCTCTAGAAATAGAGGAGAAAAGTCCCTTTGAATGTCTTAGAGACTTTATCTAAACTTGAACTTTCAGAGTCCCACAATATATTTAATTTTAGTAAAAATATGTTTACCTACATAGAGTAAGGCTTTTAGTTTCATTCTCATTCTCTAATGAGAGCAATGGAAACAGCTAGTGGGCTGGAAGTAATTCACGCTTTTCCTGTAGATGGACCTGGGCTTCTATCCTAGTTCAGTTATTCATTCACTAGCTATGTAATCTAGGACAAGCCAACAATCTTTCCAACTCTTAGTTTTTCTCATATGCAAAATGGAGATAAAAATGTGTATCTCACCAGTTTTGTAAGGATTGAACTTTAGCACAAATCTTGCCTATAGTAGGCTGTTTTGGTTACCTAGTGCTGCTCTAACAGAAAATATACCACAAATGGGATGGCCTTAACAAACAGTAGTTTA
>NW_006921703.1:1763186-1764125 GCF_000298275.1 Orycteropus afer afer | reverse complement strand
AAGAGGGTCTGTGCAATCCTTCTGCCTAGTCCGCCATCTTGCCGGAACTCTATTCTTACAGTTTGGGGGCTTAAAGTCCGAGTTCAAAGTGTCCAGCTCTAGGGGCTGGGTGAAGGCCCCTCAGCCTTGGGGTCCTGCTCTGCCTCCTGCTCCCAGCCCACTGAAGCTAGAGGCTTTTCTTCACTCAGCAGCTGCTGGCTGCTGAGACTGACAAGTCCAAAATTGACAGGTAAAAAGGCATAGTCCTGATATTACCAAACCACACAGCAGGCCATTAATTCAAGTCCATCGAAAATCCCAAAGTCAGCAAAGCACGGCAGGCCGCTGAACAACCACATGGCTATACGCAGAGTTCAAGCATGCCATACGCTACAGACCACTCCCCAGGGTTTCTCCTTATATACAGGAAGCAGACCACATCCCAAAGAGGGCTACTCAGCTGCTCACAGTAGATACCACCATGGTGTTGATTACCAGTCTCATCATCCAGCTGCCTAACCACTTAACCAGGCCCAGTTTGTATGTTGACACACAAACTTAACTATCACATAGGCTCTGAATTGAATGAAGAGTTTCTTCCCTAACACCTGTCTAGCCACCCCTTAAGTTCATAGTTACCAAAATCCATGTACAGTATAAATGTAAATGTATATATGTATGAAGTCCCTGGGTAGGACAAACAGTTATATGTTCAACCACTAACTAAAAGGTTGGAAGCTCAAGTCCAATCAGAAGCCTGGTGATCTATTTCCAAAATAAAATGCAGTCACTAAAAACCCTATGGAGCACAGTTCTACTCTGACACACACGGAGTCACCATGAGTCAGAATCAACTGGAGGCAGCTGGTTTTGTTATATGTGTAATTGTATATGTGTGTGTTTGTGTGTGTCAATAACAGTTTTCTCCAAGGGAGTAGAATAATGATGCATTTGTGTGTG
>NW_006921703.1:1757455-1762931 GCF_000298275.1 Orycteropus afer afer | reverse complement strand
ATATGTATTTCAAAGCTATTTTGAAAAAAAGCAGTGGTTTTTTTTTACCTTACTTTCCTGAGGTGGAAGGAATCATAAATATTTAGAACTGGAGAAAAATATAGAAATAGCTTATCCAAATTCTTCTAATTTTAATTTAATCTAATTTAATCTAATTTCTAAAAGGAAATTGAGATACAGAGAAAATTTCTTCCAAAGCCTCCAAGCTGGAACCCATTTCTTGGTGTTTCTGGATGCCACAGACTTCTTCATCCCATGAGTATAAATGAGGTAGTAACTCACCTGTTAAATATCTGCCCTGCTCATTGATTTTACTGATTTCCACAGGTAAAATGAGCCCTTGGGGCACAGTGGTTAAAGTGCTTGGGAGCTAACCAAAAGATTGGCAGTTTGAACACACCAGTGGCTCCATGGGAGAAAATGTGGTAGTCTGCCTCTGTAAAGATTTACAGCCTTGGAAACCTTTTGGGGTGGTTTTACTCTATCCCACAGAGTCACTATGAGTTGAGTCAACTTGATGGCACTGGGTTTAGATTTGGTTTGTATAGGTAAAGATAACTGATCCCTGTTTAATAGTGACCACTAAATGATTTGGCATATACAGCTTATATTAGGGTGTTTCCATCAATACTTTTATCTAGAAACTTAAAGTCCCAAAGATAAGATGCTTAGGAGCAACATGGGGTCTAGGGTAAGGCACTCAGCTCAGGTCAAAATGTAAGGTGGTGCCAAAAAGCTCAATAACCAAAATATTGCCAAAAATCCATGAGCAACCAAATATCAAAACTTTAAATAGAGATAAGACTAGTAACATTGCTGAACTAAGTCATATTGGACTCATAGCTAACAGAAACATCAGTAATTTTGATCCTGTCTTTACTTTGAATTTTGATATTTTGTTGACCATGGATTTTTGGCATGAATTTTGGCTTTTTAAAAATATCATATTAAAATATCTATCTTGATTACTGAGTTTCTTAGCTTGTTAAATGAATAAACAAAATTAATAAGCTAATAAGTAAAAGAAGGTTAGAATAATCACAGTCTATAATTGAATTCAAGAGTCAGCTTTGGATTTCTTATTGGAGAGAGGAGCCATGGAATGAGTGTCTACACAGTTAACAAATGTCCTTTTCCATAATCCCAGGGCAAAGAGGTTGTAGACTGTCTTAGCCTCTCCAAATCCAGAATCGGGAAAGTAACATTCTAATAAATAACCATCTCTGGTGGTTAAGACATTTGGCTGCTAATAAGAAGGGCACTGGTTCAAACCCACCAGCTGCTCCAGTGAAGGAGGATGAGGCAATCTATTTCCATAAAGATTTATAGCCTTGGAAACCCAGTGGGTTTGCTTTGAGTCAGAATTGAATCAAAGGCAGTAAGTTTAATTTTTTTTTTTTTTTTTTTTGGGTCATACTGATTCTGACTCATGGTGACCCCATGTATGTCAGAGTAGAACTTTACTCCACAGGGTTTTCAATGGCTGTTTCAGAAGTAAATTGTCAGACGTTTCTTCTCAGGTGCCTCTTGGTGGATTCGCACCTCCAACATTTCAGTCAGCAGCCAAATGTGTTAACCATTTGTACCATGCAGAGACTCCATCTAGCAAATAAACTCACTAAACCAAACCCATTGCTGTATAGTCGGACCCGACTCATAGCGACCCCTCTTTGGGTTTCCGAGGCAGTATCACTACGGAAGTAGATTGCCCAACCTTCCTTCAGAGGAGTGGCTGGTGGATTTGAACTGCCAGCTTTCTGGTTAGCAGTCAAATACCTTAGGCACTACACTACCAGAGCTCCTATCTAGCAAGTAGCACCACTAAAATTGAAGAACTTGAGTCCTGCCAAGATCTCCACCAGTCAAAAGCTCTTCATGGTCAAAGATCTTCCTTGGACACAGAAATGAGCCAGCTTTGAGTCCTGGAACTCTTACAGGGAGTGACTAGGAAGCGGCTGCATTAGGGCAGTAAGTCTAGAAAGGAAGGCCAAAGTTGGGTCCAGAGATAATGGACCAGCTAGTTCCCAGGTTCCAGCAAATTGCCCATAAGAGGCAGACACCAATTTTTGGTGAAGAAGGTAAGGGTTGTTGTTCTTTCTGTTAGGTGCCACTGAGTTGATGTAGACTCATAATGACCAAGGTTACAGTAGAATTGCTCCATAGGGTTTTCTTGGCAGCAATCTTTACAGAAGTAGATTACCAGGTCTCAATCCCGGGCAGCCACTGTATGGGTTCCAACCAATAACCTTTTGTGTTCTGATTAATCCTTAAAGGAGTCAATTCAGAACAGAATAATTCAAATCCCAGCATATGCATTATTTTAGCATTAACTTTTGGTAAAACAATAAAATGTGATGCTCATAATACCTACACAGATCTAGATTTCTGGAACTTTTAATATAATCTTCAAATCTCTTTGCAACTGCTTTTGAACATCACAAATTTTACTAACATCCAGAGCACAGTGCTTCAATGTGCTACAAGTTCAAGTTTGCTAGGTGAAACCACAGTTTGGAGCTATGGCTGACAGCAATGTCATTTTAGAAATGAAAGGCTCTACAAAGAACCACACATTTTCTACCCAAAACTAATTGCTCTCCCAAGTTATGAAATTTCAATTTTGCTACTTGAAGGATTTTTCTTTAACACCCTATTCAAGAGACAATCCTCTTCACCAGTCTTGACAACAATTTTGGATATTTATGGAGTGTCTGAATTAAAAAAGCTATCTGGTGGCATAGTGCCTAAGGCATTTGACTGTTAACCAGAAGGCTGGTGGTTCAAACCCACCAGCCAATACTTGGAAGGAAGGTTGGGCAATCTACTTCCGTAGAGATAACTGCCTTAGAAACCCAAGGAGGGGTTGCTCTGAGACTCCATGGTAGTGAGGTGGTTTTTTTTTTTTTGTTTGTTTTGTTTTTTGTATATTTTATGAGACTTGGTAACAACTTTATTTTATAGAATCTTTCTTTTTCTAAACTATCCTTACATGGTTTTTTTTCTCTTATATTCTATAGTATGTCTAGGATGACTCTGCAATTTTAAAAATATGTTCTTTACTTCAACTCTTTTTAGGTTTTGTTGTTTGTTGATTTGACTTGATTTGCTTTAGGTTGGTCTTGGTTGGGAGAAGAGGGATAAAACATAAGTCCCCCACTTGGCTCAACATTTTGTAGTTATGAAAGCATATGACTCAGAGGCCCAAATAAATCAAAGACCTGACCAATGTCACCCAGCTGGTTGGAGGCTGAGCTACGGACAGAACTCAGCTTCTTAACCACTGTTCTTATCAAACCACACAGTGTCACAGCTGTCTGGCAGCAAAGTCTAGGTCCAGGTGGCCTCTACTGAACAAGACAGAGTTGTAGTAGTGGTATGAGATTGTCAAGGGCTTAGATAGGGCAAGAGGTCTAGGCCTCATCCATCGCTGTCTTTACAGGAGGAGGCTGTTAAGGGCTCCTTTGTCTGTCAGGCACTTCTGCTCTGGATGACTTCTGGATTGCTCTGTGGAGCAAGATGAGATCCCCAGAGACCATCCACACCCTGTAAAGGCATTTAATATCCAGCTTCCACTGGTATCCCTTGGTTTCAAGGTGCTGCCCACAAGCACTGCACCCTGTGCCCACCCCCTTCCCATCTGAAGGAAGATACAGTACTCCAATTCCTGCTGCTCCAAATAGGATAGCTGCTCCCTACAGCTTAAAACTCTGGCCTCCATCTTTTACCAGGTCTGAGACATTCCACCTAACTTCCCACTAAGGGGCCAAGAAGTTAATGCTGTTTCTTTCTTTCATGGAGGTTATGTAAAGAAAACCTAGGAATGTTGGCCTAGGTATTTCAAAAAAAGACACTAGTATTTTATTTCTTATAAGTTGCCATTCTCTGGGGTCTACTTTCTCCTAGGGGTACTTGCAGGGGGCAAACAGCACTCTGGGGGAGCCAGCACTCTTTCTTCTCTTCTCAGTCTCAGAATCTCCTTATGTTGGATCCACAGATGCCTCTGAAGTCTCCTCTCCCCTGCATCTACCTCTTCTCTCCATACCTTAGATATTACATCTTCCATAGCCTAGGGCTTCCAGCATCTGCTCAGCAGGACAAAAATCCCTGCTGAGCAGAAGCACATACCATCCTGACCAACGCCTAGAAATGGGGGACATTTTTTGGAAGGGTAAACACAGATTAATATTTATTAAGCTATCAAGTCATATCCAGATAATTTACTTATGGAGAGAACAGATTCTTATGCACTCAAGTATAAGGTATTTGAAAACATTATACATAAGCTTTAAATTGCTTTACACTAAATGATATTTCAAAGATATCATACCCAAAATAATAAACAACACTTCAGAACAGTTTGGTGACAGGTATTTTTAGTACTTACTTTCAAAATAGGAGCTCTGGTAGCATAGTGCCTAAGGCACTTGACTGCTAACCAGAAGGCTGGCGGTTCAAACCCACCAGCCACTCCTCGGAAGGAAGGTTGGGCAATCCTACTTCTGTAGTGATACTGCCTCGGAAACTCAAGGAGGGGTCGCTAGGAGTTGGGGCCGACTCGACGGCACTAACAGCAACAAAAACATTCAAAATAAAGTCAATAATTCTTTGTAAAGCAGTGGCATCATTGGGGGGGTAAAGGGGAGAGCAAACTGAATCCTTTGACACTGTCAGAGGAGTGACACCAAAATGATCCCCCGGTTTGCAGAGGTGGTGGTAGGCACATAACAACAACAACAACAACATCTCATTGCAACACTATTCACAATAACAAAGAGATGAAGCAACCTAAGTGCCCATCAACAGAGAAATGGATAACCAAACTGTGGAATACCATGAAACCCTAAAGAATAATGTAGAATCTACAAAACACTGCATTACATGGATGAACTTGGAGAACAATTGTTGTTGTTGTTATGTGCCATCGAGTCAGCTCTGACTCACAGTGACCCCTCCTTGGGTTTCCGAGGCAGTATCACTACGGAAGTAGATTGCCCATACTTCCTTCCGAGGAGTGGCTGGTGCATTTGAACTGCCAGCTTTCTGGTTAGCAGTCAAGTGCCTTAGGCACTATGCTACCGGAGCTCCTTGGAGAACATTATGTGGAGTGAAATAACTCAATCACAGAAGGACAAATATTGTATTAGTCCAAATATTGTAAAAAGTCAAGGAAAAGTTTATACATGGAAGGAAACTTTCTTAGTTGGTTGCCAGGGATGGGAGGGAAGGGGAGGCTAAATTCCTAGATAGGTTGAAAAAATATACATATACAGAGAGAGAAACCAAAGATTATTAGTGGTTACCAGGGATAGGAGGGAGGGGGAAAGGGGAAGCTTTTGTTTGCAGGGCATTGAGTTTATGCTAATGGTGGTAGAATATTTTGGAAAAGGATAACAGTAATGGTGGCACAACATGAAAAGTGTCATCAACGTACCTGGCCTGTAAATGGGGAAGTTGTTATAGTGGCTGATCTCTTGTT
>NW_006921703.1:1754871-1755436 GCF_000298275.1 Orycteropus afer afer | reverse complement strand
AGCCCATTGAGCAATGACAGGAGTAGCTGGGGAAAAAGGACGGCTTGTTTCCACTGAATGTGTCATCCTGTCCTCCTGATTGTTAAAGTCCTCCTCTGCCGAAGTCACTTTTTGGTGGGCATTCACAAGAGACACAAATACATTTACTCCTTTGGCCCATTCAGAGAGATCTATCCACATGCCTCTTCCCCATATGTCCTTATCACCAATCTTCCAATCATGCTCCTTCCAAGTCCCAGACCATCCAGCTAAGATGTTAGCCACAGCCCATGAATCTGTATATAATTGCACATCTGGCCATTTCTTGTTTCATGCAAAGTGAACAGCCATATGCATGGCATGCATGGCTCAAAGTTCTGCCCATTGGGAGGATTTCCCTTAACCATTGTCCTTCAAGGAAGTCCCAGAAAGGGGCGGCAGTGCTGCTGCTGTCCACTTTCGAGTGGTACCTGCATATCGTGCAGAACCACCTGTAAACCAGGCACGAGTTTTCTCTTCCTCAGTCAACTGATCATAAGGAACTCACCATGAGGCCATAGGTGCAGAGTGGGACAGGGAAGGTAAT
>NW_006921703.1:1740570-1752867 GCF_000298275.1 Orycteropus afer afer | reverse complement strand
AACACCATGAGCAAGTAGCCAATGCCATAATTCCACATGAGTCAGACTATTCTGATTAGTGTTCCAACTCTGCTGTCCATTATGGTAACCATGCCCACCTTGCCTTTGTTGATTAACTGCTGCCACTTGGCCCCTACTACCACGGGGTCCACTCAGCCCCATCGTAGTTAAGTGTTTTAGTTCAATTAGGGAAGGTCCCACTGTCAAATCAGGTTTACATAAAATAGCAATCACAGTAGTCTTCAAGGATGCCAGGGCTCCCATCACAAATTTATTCCTCACCGTACTGGTGAAAGGTGTGTCTTCTGGACTCTCCATTCCTGGCTCTAGGGGTCTAAACTGATAAATCCATTCTAACAGGCCAATTTCCCTAAGCCTCTGGATACCTTCTTCTACATTAAAACCAAGGCAGGTCTGGTACTTCAACATGACTTAAGGTAGGCCACTGCATAATCCATGCCTCAGTAAGCCAACCAAATAAACTATTAGATCCTTTCCTAACCTCTCGAGCTGAGACATTGAATGAAGTATCCACACTTAGTGGGCCTAAATCAATAAACTCAGACTGATCCAATCTTACATTCCTTGCACCATTATCCCACACCTTCAGTATCCATTCCCATACATATTCTCCAGGTTTCTGTCTGTACATGTTAGCAAAATCAAGTAGGTCTTTTCAGGTATAGTGTATCACCTCCTCAGTCACACTTTCTATTTCACCTCTTGGGGCTCGCTTGAACTTGACTTTAGTTATGGGTCTTGTAGCAACAATGTATGCTTGAGGCAGTTTCTGAGAGCATTCAGGAATGTCTTCCATCACCTCTGCCTCAAACAATGACCCAGCAGGAACAGTTGAGTTAATCCCATCAAACTAAGGGGGAGGGGATAATGGTTTTACAGTAATCCGTTCAGATGAGAGGGATTCAACAGAATTTACGGGCTCCATATCCTTCTCTTCCTGATTATCTGTCCATATGTCCCCATTCCAGGTTTCAGGATCCCATTTTTTTCCAATCAATACCCTTACTTTAACACCAGACACCGTTCTGGATTGGCAATTTAGCTGGTGTTGTAATTCAGCCACCCTTACAATAAGACTCTGGGTTTGGTTTTCAGCAATATCAGCTCTGTTACTAGAAGATATAAGGCTTTCTTTCAGAGCACAGCTGGAAGCACTGAGGTCTTTTATACATTGCTTAAGCCAAGACTCAGCAGCTTTCAGCTCATCACACTCTTTCACCAGTTTGTCCAGTGTAAGTAGGACCAACCCACCAGCTTCCTTATACTCCTCATTCTGACAAAATTGCAGAAAAATATCAAATATCCGATCACCTAGAGCATCACTTCTCACAAGTACTTGATCTATTGGTGGTGCCATTTTGCATATTAATTTTGCCACCTCACACCACTGATTAGTAGGGCCCTCTTTACTAGCAAACATAGAGTCACTAATGTCATTAAAATTAATCAAACTGGAGAACCAATCAGGAAGCCCATCCTTATGATTTTGTCTCTCTAGAACCACTCCCGGTACCAAATGTGTTAGACTGGGTTCTCTAAAGAAACAAAACCCAACAAAGCTTACATAAAGAGAGAGAGAGAAAAAAAAAATTATCTTAGGAAAATGGCTCACAAACATATAGAAGCTGGCAAGTCCAAAGTCCCTGGAGCAAATGTCAGGCTGGAGGCTTTTCCTAGCTTCCGAACTGCAGGGGTCGAGAAGCTCAAGGCTGGCAGGCAGTACACTGGCTGTTGACTCCAACGAATGACAAATCCAAGATTTTCAGGCCGAATGGTGGACTGATCACTCATGGACAGTTGTAGGCAGCACAACAGAATCTCGATCCACAGAAGAATGTCTGTCTTCCCAGAATGTCCCTGGAAATCCTGGAAGCAGGCCACACCCCTAGGGAAACTCCCCTTGAACAGATTGGCCACTCAGAACAGTCATCCAATCCCATCATGGGAACAACCACACAGAACTGGGGTCCAGCCAAGTTGACACACAGCTCCAACTATCACATCATCTAACCTCTATTTTCATCTTCACATCTTTGACTCTGACTTTCCTGCCTCTCTCTTTCACTTCCAAGGACCCTTGTTATTACATTGGGTCCATCCAGATAATCTAGGATCATCTCCTCGGCTCAAGATCTACAACGTCACTTTTGCCATGTTAGGTGATATTTTCACAAATTTTGGTAACCAAGACCTCAACATTTTGGGGAGGGCCATTATACAACCTCTAAACCACTTTGGGGAGCTCTGGTGGGGTAGTGCCTAAGGCATTTGACTTCTACCAGAAGGCTGGCAGTTCAAGCCACTCCTCAGAAGGAAGATTGGTCAATCTACTTCTGTAGAGATACTGCCTCAAAAATCCAAGGAGGGTGTGGTCGTTATGTTTGTGTGTCAATTTGGCTGGGCCTGGTTGAGTGGCTGGGCAGCTGGTGGTAGTTATTCTCCATGATGAGACTGGCAATCAGCTCCATGGTGGGATCTACCACAAGCAGCTGAGTAGCTGCCTTTGGGAATGTGGTCTGCTTCCTGTATTTAAGGAGAAGTCTTGGGAATGGTCTCTAGCTTTTGGCATGCTTGGACCCTGCATGTAACCATAGCAGCCTGCTATGCTCTGCCAACCTTGGAACTTACAGTGGACTTAAGTTAATGGCCTGCCATGTGGATTGGTAACATCAGGACTATGCCTTTTTACTTGTGAACTTTGGGGCTTCTAAGCCTCAGCAGCCTGAGTGAAGAAATGCCTCCAGCTCCAGTGGGCCGGGAGCAAGAGGCAGAGCTGGACCCCAAGGTTGAGGGGCTTTCACCCAGTCCCTAGAGCCTGGCACTTTGAACTTGGACTTAAAACCTCCAAATTGTAAGAATAAACTCCTGTTTGTGAAGACCATCCCATTTGTGGTATATTCCTGTCAGAGCGGCACTAGGTAAAGAACAGAGGGGTCGCTATGAGTTGAATTGACTTGATGGCAGTGAGTTTGGTTTGGTTTTTGGTTTAAACCACTTTGATTTCATGTTGACTTCCTTGACCCCACACAAACTTCTCTTCTGCCACCATAAGCTCTGGTCTCCCTGATGTCATCCCAGACACGAACACCTCTCTGTTCCCTCTGTCTGGCAGCCCTTTCCCTACTGAGCTGCTAGGCCCACTCCTTTATTTCCTTCAGCTTTTACTCGACAAGTCCTTTCCTGACCACCTTATTTAAATATTTAGCTCTCACCCCCATCTCCAGATGCTTCTTATATCCCCTTCTCTAATTTATTTTTTCTCTGTGGCCATTGTCACCACCCAACATTCTATATATTTTACTCGTTTATTTTTTTAATTGTCTTTTTCACTCCATTGGAATATGGAAGGCAAGAACTTCATTCTTTTTTTTTTTTTCCTCTTGCTGAATCTTTCAGAATTAGAAAATTGCTTATCACATAATAAACCTTCTATAAATATAAGTTAAATGAATCTTGCTGGATTGTTTATTAAAGGACCTCCAGAGTTAGTATCTTTACATCTGGGGCTGGTTGAATCTAGTTTCTGTAGATTTAATTCCAATTTACGGCAACCCCATGTGTGTCAGAGTAGAATTGTGCTCCACTGGGTTTTCAATGTCTGATTTTTCAGAAGTATATCGCTAGAACTTTCTTCCAAGGAGTGTCTGGGTGAGTGCAAACTGTAAGTTTTTGGTTAGCATGTGAGCACATATACCATTTGCACCAATCAAGGACTGGTTAGATATCCAATAAGATACATTGTCTAATACCTGCAGTGGATGAAGGTCAGGCTCCCCAATGAGTTCTGGGAGCCCAATGGGGGATGAGTGCTAGGTTCTTGGTATCCAGTGCACACACATTCACTTAATCCTCAATTATGCCAGAAACTCTGTTTTACCCTTCCCAGACACCTCTAGTCTTCAGCTGAGGTGTAGGGCAGGCAGTCTCCAGGCCAAGTATACAGGGAAAGGGAAACTGAGTTTCAGTAGCATTTTAAACAGACTTTCATCCAGTCCTTCTCATTTTATATCCATCTCACCCTCACTTCCAGAGGTACCATGTGTCTTCAATTCCTAAGACTTTGGGGGATTCTACAATTGATTCCAGTGGAGTTGTGATGGTGTAGTTTCTAAAGAATTTGACTGCTAACCAAAAGGTTGTTGGTTCAAACTTACCAGCTGCTTTATGGAAGAAAGACAGTAATCTCCTGCTATAAACATTTTCAGCCTTGGAAACTCTATGAGACAGTTCTAATCTGTTCATAAAGGGTCACTATGAGTCAGAGGCAACTTGATGGCAGTGGGTTTTGTTTCGTTTGTGTGTTTGTTTTTGGTTTTTGGTTGCAATTGATTCCCAGCTTTCCTTGTTGCCTATTATCATTCATTTTTCTCTAATCCTTAATAATTCATTCAACTATTTTCCAGCTTCCTTAGTTTCATTGCTCTTGTCTCTTGTCTCTGGTCTCTGTTTTTCCCTTCCTTGAGGGTTGTAAAAGCTCCCTTTACTTCATTGCATTGGGCAAAAGTAGATCTACGATCATCCCATCATCTTTACTAGAAATGCCCATGCTTTCCTACCATGTGGGGATTTTAGATCTATTACATGTTCTGCACATATTCCTTGAGTTAATGAATTTTCACAGAAACTATGTTCCAAATGATGCCCATATCTGTGATGGAGCATATTTCCATTTATGAATAACACCACACAATTGAATATTATTTTAAATTATGTGGGACTTTTTTATTTACCTAACTTAATCCTATGAGGTAGACAAGGATCTTAGACTCAGAACACATCACTTACAATATGCCCAATATCCATACAGCTATTAAGTAAGGGGCCCAATTCACATACACATCTTCTGACTTCTGACTGCACCATGTGGTCTCTCTCTTTGTCATTTTGTCTTATTTTTCATGAAGAAAACAAATTAGGATAATGTGTTTCTTTTCATAAATGTGACACAGTACAGAAAACATGTTGAAAAAAGTCACATTCCTAAAACATTAATCTTGGAAGACTCCTGCACTCTGGACCTGTGCAGGGAAGATGTTTTGCTCGCCTGACGAGCTAGCCACATCTGTTGGAGTTTGTCTAGAATGTATTATTGGCATTGCTTACCCCATGCTGGGGCCTACAGTGATTTGGCTTAAGCTGAAAGTCTTCCTATTCAGTCTTTGTGGTCCTTCCTTGGTCTCCAAGCCTTCTGAAAGCTCATAGAAAGCAACTCCCTCTGGTTTCCACCATGTTCTCACATCTTTGCTCCTTTAAGAAGATCCACATATATGTTTCCATGACTGTGAATTATGAGAAGTTGTCAGGGCCTTTCAATCACTGTAATGGTCTATAAAAGCTTGCTGTATTTTCAGTTTTACTAAATATTTCTATAATTCAAATATTATGGAAATGGATAATGTTTCTGTTCTTTGGGAATATATTTAACAGCTGTGTGTGCACCAGATGCAAATGAATGTATAGACATAAACTGTGCATTTTATAGACTGCACTTCATATTAGCTGCCTTCCCCTTTCAGACACCTCAGGCCCTGCTCCTGCCAGAATACCAAAGATGCTGGAGCAACTTATGGGGGCAATTTGTTTCTTAGTTCTACCAAAAGAAAAGATGTGGTTCTATTCAGTAATCTGTGAATAAAAGCACAAATCCTCCTACCTAAGCCAGTGTTTCTCTGGTTGAGAAATAATTTGCTAACGGTGATTCTGACATTAGGAATTGTGTGAAATTTGGTCAGTTACTAAACCTCTGTAACTCTAGTTATCTATGCAATTGAGTTTACTAAGTCTTAACAGGAATCCCTGGTGTAGCCAAGTGCTGGGCTACTAACTGAAAAGTTGATAATTCAAATACAGCCAGAAATACCTCAGAAGAACAGCCTGGCAATGTCCTTCCAAAAGGTCACAGCCATGAAAACTTTATGAAGCAGTTCTATTCTGCACACATGGGGTTGTCATAAGTCAGAATCAAGGTAAGTTACTAAACTGCCCTAACTCCAATTTCCCCAGTTGTAAAATGCAGCTATAGATTAAACCAAGTTTACCATGAATTAAATTAGATAAATTAGGCTCCCTCAAAATAAGTCAGTAACCATGTGGTAAACAGTTGTCACACTTTTGGTTGCCCATTCATCACATCAGGAGTCAAACTGGACAGTCTCTGCTCTTCCTGACTTCTGGCAACTCTTTTGCAGACACAGGACTTGTATATGAACTAATTGATTACCCTAGCCTAAGGCTTTAATCTGAAGCATGTGATATAAATAAGCAGAACTCTGTTTGGTAGGGCAGCCATGGCCATATGTGGGGTGTAGTGTTCACCAGGAGTGGCTGCTGCACCTGGCAAGGCACTTCCATATACATCCCTTCTTGTTTCCTGTTTCATTCCTGAGTCTCTCTATCCTACCTACCATTCTGTGAACTCTCCAACAGCCTCCTATAAGTTCATTTTTTGCTTAAGATAGCTTAAGAACGACAAATTATCCTGTTTATTATAACAATAAAGGAACTCTAGTGGCACAGTAGGAGCTCTGGTGGCATAGTGCCTAAAGAACTTGACTGCTGACCAGAAGGCTAGCAGTTCAAACCCACCAGCCACTCCTCGGACAGACGGTTGGGCAATCTACTTCTGTAGTGATACCGCCTCGGAAACCCAAGGCGGGGTCGTTGTGAGTCAGGTTTGACTTCGTGGCAGTGAGTATAGTGGCACAGTGGCTAAGGTATTTGATTGCTAACCAGAAGGTTAGCAGTTCTAAACCCACCAGCTGTCCTTTAGAAAGAAGATTGGGCAATCTACTTCTGTAAAGATTTGCTGCCTTGAAAATGCAATAAAGGTCACTCAACTCCATGGTAGTGAGTTTGTTGACTATATTAAAAATAGGAACACTGAGTAGTTTAAAATACAAACTTCAACTTCCTTATTTGGGACATGTCATCAGGAATAACCAATCACTAGCAAATGGCACCATGTTTGGTAGAGAGTAAGTGAAAACTAGGGAATCTCTCAATGATATGGATTGATAAAATCGTCAAAATGATGGATTGGAACATACCAATGATCATGAAGATGGCACTGGAAAAGAAAATGTTTTGTTCTGTTATTCTTAAGGTCACCATGAGTCAAAGCTGACCTAATGAAAACTAACAACAACAGTAATATTTCTAGAGTTTGGGGATCCCCATTGTGTTCATCATGGGAAAGTTCCAAGGCGTTATAAAAAAACCTCACTGCCACAGAGTCAATTCTGACTCATAGAAACCTCCACTGGGTTTCCAAGGCAGTAAATCTTTACAGAAGTAGATATTGGCCCATCTTCATTCCCCAGAGCTGCTGGTGGGTTTGAACAACCAACTTTCTGGTTAGCAGTCAAATGCCTTATGTACTGCACCACCACAGCTCTTAAAGACATTATGGGAGCTAGATAAGAGATTTACCAAAATCTGTTTGGTTCAAACCAAATGCTACACGAACTGGATATACCTCCTGCTAAACAGAAGGCTGACGGTTCAAACCCCCAGCCACTCCTCAGAAGGAAGGTTGGGCAATCTACTTCCATAGTGATACCACCTCAGAAACCCATGTAGAGGTCGCTATGAGTCAGGGCTGACTCGACAACACATAACAACTGTAACAACATAATTAATAGAGGATCCCCGGTGGCACAGTGTTGACTAGGTTAGCACTCAGCTACTAGCCAAAAGTTTGGCAGGTTGAATCCATCAGCCATTCTGCAGGAGAAAGATGTGACAGTTTACTTCTATAAAGATTTACAGCCTTAGAAACCCAATGGGGCAGTTCTACTCTATATGTTCACTATGAGTTGGAATCGATTCAAAAGCATTGTTTTTGCTGTTGGTAGTGATGGTGGTGGTGGTGTTTGGTATGGTTTGGTTTGATTTTTGTTTTTTTCAGGAGGGTTTTATAATCAGTAAAAGTTGGGGGAACACTCAGGAAACTATCAGAAGGAAAAAAAAAAGTTTTGTGGCCAGATGTCCCAAATAAATTGGGATATACAGAAAACTTCCAATTTAGCTACTCCTGTGTCATCAATGATCACTCTAGTTCCCTGGGAGTTGTAAACAAAAATTCATTTTTTCAACTCATGCCACATGTTCTTAGACCAATACTACACTTGGAGAGAAGTCACATGATGGTTATATTCTTTGGTTCTAAAACAGTCTGTAGATTTAAATCCCACCACTGCCACTTACTAGCAGTGGGATTTTGGGTAAGTTATTTAAAGTCTCAGGTCCTAATTTCCTCATCTGTGAAATGGTGGATAATAATAGCATCTACCTCATAAAGTTGTTGTGAGAAATAAATAAGTCAAAATATCTCAAAGCCTTAGAACAGGGCTTAGCATAGCATCAGCCCTCAAAATAGATCTTATTAAAAGAATTGCTAGTTATTTGCCAAATAAATAGTGCTTTTAACCTGAGGAGACTGAGTATAGAGAGAAGTTACTTTCAAGACTCATTCATCTTTGTATAATGAATTACATTTTATAAAGAACGTTTTTTACATAGAGAGAAGTAGTTCACAGTATGAGCCATGGCATCAGATGAACTTGAGTTCAAATCTGAAACTGTAACTTCATTTCTGGGTGAATTTGGGCAGCTTCTATTAGCCTCAGTTACACATCTATGGTATCAGGTTAATAATACCTCCTCTCTCTCTCTCACTGCCATCGATTCCGACTCATAGCGACCCCTCCTTTGGTTTCCGAGGTGGTATCTCTAGGGAAGTAGATTGCTCAATCTTCCTTCCAAGGAGTGGCTGGTGGGTTTGAACTGCTAGCCTTCTGTTTAGCAGTAAGATGCCTTAGGTACTTCACCACCAGAGCTCTCAAAATACCTCCTAGGGCTATTTTTTTTTTTTTTTTTTAAAGTTTATGGGTGGTGCAAATGGTTAATATTCCTGGCTGCTAATTCAAAGTTTGGAGGTTCAAATCCGCCAAGAAGTGCCTAGGAAGAGAGCCCTGCTGATCTATTTCTGAAAATTCAGCCACTGAAAATGCTACAGAATGCTCTACTCGAACACATGTGAGGACACCACAAGTCGGGGACAACTCAACAACAAATGGTTAGTTAAGGGCTAGTTTGAGTATTAAATTAGATAATACGCATAACAGCTTAACTTGGCACCTAAAACATAAGCTCCCGATAAATACTTGTTATCATTTCTATAATTATAAAGTAGTATCCTTTTAATTTTCATTTTTCTGACACAAAAATGAGGAACCTGAGCCTCAGAAGCTATAACTCTTTCAGGAT
Source organism: Orycteropus afer afer (assembly GCF_000298275.1). Taxonomy (NCBI): domain Eukaryota; kingdom Metazoa; phylum Chordata; class Mammalia; order Tubulidentata; family Orycteropodidae; genus Orycteropus; species Orycteropus afer. Next base: position 1,743,579 of record NW_006921703.1, on the reverse strand, counting down.
CAATGTCCATAAAGGCAAAACAGAGGCTGCAAAGCCCTGTGCTTCTCTCACATGAACACTCAGCCTTCCAAAAACATTGCCAACATAGGTTGGCAGAATATCATGACTTCTTTGGTGTGTAGACTGCCATGCTTTATTCACTATTCTCAACTAGGGAAAGAAGTTTCAGTGATTCTCAAAATTATTCTACCTTTGTTTCTATCTGTATCTGTGCCCTTTCAAGACTTAACTAAGTGATCCTGATTTACGTTGCTGTTGTTGTTATTTGCCATCGAGTCGGATTTATAGGGCAGATTATTTGGGGTAAGGAAAACAGTAGATAACACTATGCTCATATCAGAGAAAGAGAAAGCCTTCACCCAAAATTGCATTTTGTCAGGTTTAGGAAAGTTTTTCCTTTGACCTATGAGCCCATGAACCCTTTGGCTTTTGGTACTTCTGATTACATAAGTCTCCTCACCCTCTCACTCATTTTTATGTTAAATAGGATCATTTCAGTCCTGGAAACCTATCAGTTTCCAGAGTATAGAGCCACAATTTCAGGACTTTAAATTAAAAACAGGGAGAAAATTCTTCCCATTATAAAGAACTCCATTTCTCTCAAACTTGCTTTCTTATACTTCACCCCTGCTATTTCTCTAAATAAACCTGACAGAAAAATTATTTGGATGTGCCATGTGCTTGTCATCTCAAGCCAACAAACTGATGGTTTAATGCAAAATGACATGACAGCCCAAGAATTTCATACTAAAATGTACCTCACACTAAACTTGTAGGAACAAACCATCTCACCTGGGAATTTTAAATAACAGTTTGACACTGCCCTAATCTCCTGGCCATTTATTTCTTAGCAAAGACACTAGCCCTGCAGAGGAAGAGGCAGTGGGAAATATATTCTCATCTCCCCAAAGATGAAGTTCTTTCCACCAAAGGAAAAGGACTTTTCTCTATTTTCTCCATAATCTCCAAGGGACATCATCCTCTCTCTGTCCCTGTCTCTCTCTCTTTCTCTTGATCTATATGTATGTCTCTTTTCCTGCTTCTTCCTTCCCTCTCCCTACAAAAAAAATGCTCAAAAGAGCTCAAAACATACTGTTCAAAAACAACACTGGGAGTGAGTTATCATCTTGCTTTTAGGATTATCTGTTTACCGAATGAACTTGTACAATATTGAGTAATTAAGTAAGTATAACGCACTTGGTTGTCAGAAAGCAGCTTGCCTGCGCCAGTGGATCTATTTCCTGACACTGTGTGATTTTGAGATCATTTGAATTCTCTAGGCCTTAGTTTCTTCATAAGTGAAAATGAGTAGTAAGAAACTGGAAAACTGAAAAGTTTAATATTGAAGGATATGCATGTTTTCACAGACTGCTGCTTGGGAAATTTTTGCAGCACTCTAAGAACAAGAACTAATAAAGAATTGTTCTAGAAGTCTTTCCTCAGAATATGGGATAATTATTTATTAATGTAACTGTAGAAATTATATTAGAATTAGAGTTCTATGTAAATGATAACTAAAGAGGTAAAAATAAATAAATAAAATTTAGAGAGCTAAAGCTGGAAGGATTTAAGGAGATAATTTGCTCATCCCTCTTGCTACAGAGAAGCAAACTGAGATCCGGCAAGGTAAAGAGTTAGAAAGCCACATCTTCTTCTAGTTCCCAGCTCACTGCTCTTCCCACACACAGGAAGCCAATGCTGGCACCCAACCACCTGGGTTAGAATTACTCAGCCTGAGAAACATTGTTGTATTAATTTTGGGAGGAAAGAATTTGAGGAACCAAATTAAATGGATTCCTATCATTGACCTTGAGAAATTAAACAAGAATGTCTCACTGATACATTTTTGTGGGTACAGATGCAACTGCATGTTTCTATTGGAGAACTGGCCCAGCTAATTAGCTCAGTGTTCTTATGGAAGAATGAGTCTGAGGCAATTAATTGCTCACTTCATGACTCTTGTCATTTATATGGAGTCCCTGGGTGTTATAAAGAGTTAACACACTCAGTTGCTAACCAAAAGGTTGGAGGTTTGAGTACACCCAAAGGGGTCTTCAAAGAAAGACTAGGCAATCCACTTCCTGGAAATCAGCCACAGAAAAACCTTTTGGAGCACATTTCTACTCTGACCCACATGAAGACACCATATGTTGAAGTCAACTCAATAACAACTGGTATTTTGTCATTTATGTATTGTCCATTATGATTGACTTTGATGAAATTTTTATGATTAGGAATAGGATGTTGAAGTATTAAAGAAGACCTCTAATGTTTGAGGAAGAGATTCCTGTGGTTTCTAATATTTAATTTGCTCTCTCCCCACCCATTTACCTAACTTCAGATATTTCAATCTGCATTTCTTTATAGAAATGGTATGGTAACATTTCTCTCCTAAGGAGAACTAGTCTTCATAAAAAAAATCTCTTCTCTAGTATATGATCAGATGATAGATAAGAGTAAAATAGTTTTTGTCTTGATCTTGAATTTAGTTTTCTATTTTATTAATGGGAGCTCTGGTAGCGTAGTGTCTAAGGCACTTGACTGCTAACCAGAAGGCTGGTGGTTCAAACCCACCAGCCACTCCTCAGAAGGAAGGTTGGGCAATCTAGTTCTGTAGTGACACTGCCTTGGAAACCCAAGGAGGGGTGGCTATGAGTCAGGTCTGACTCAACAGCACATAACAATTCTTTCCTTAAATGTCATTAAAAAGAAAAATGCATTTCATAGGATCTTATGCAATTGTTATTTTTCCTGTTATAAGTAAAATGGATGTGCTCAGGCATAAATATGCTAATCTTTCTAGCTGCTGACCTAACCTGATTCTGTCTTCAGGTCTCTGTGTGTCAACCTAAGATCTGTGATGGCTGTCATACATCAAATTAACTGGCTTTAAATGAATTATTATACATAATTAAATTTTTGATTTGTTTAACAAATGGCTGCAGTGTTCACTAGGAATGATTAAATTTAAAAAGCAATTAAAATCAATAACTATTTTTATATACAAAA
>NW_006921703.1:1712274-1740285 GCF_000298275.1 Orycteropus afer afer | reverse complement strand
TATAGCCTTAAAAACAAGAACAGCCACTATGCACATGCAAATGAATTCATAAGAATCAAATTGCCATCTATGGAAAAACATGAAGGAGCTCAATATCATCAGTCAGATCAAAGTCAAGGGCCTATTGCAGAACAGATCATCAATTACTCATATGCAAATTGGAGTTGAAGCTAAAGAAAAGTAAAATAACTTCACAAGAGCCAAAATATGCCCTTGATTACATTTCACTTGAATTTAGAGACCACTCAAAAATAGATTTGATATATTCAATATTAATGACCAAAGATCAGAAGAGTTGTGAGATGACATAAGGGCATAATACATGAAGAAAGCAAAGGTCATTAAAGAAAGAAAAGATGAAAATGGATGTCAGAAAAGATTCTGAAATGCCCTCTTGAACATAGAGTAGCTAAAGTAAATGAGGAAAAAAAAATGTTGATGGAAAGAGCAGAACAGAAGATTCCAAAGGGTGGCTCAAAAAGACAAAGTAAAGTATTATAATGAAATGTGTAAAGACCTGGAGTTAGAAAACCAAAAAAGAAGAACAGACTCAATATTTCTTGAGCTGAAAGAACTGAAGAAAAAATTCAAGCCTCGAATTGCAATACTGAAGTATTGAAGGATTCTACACAAAATATTGAATGATGCACAAAGCATCAAACGAAGATGGAAGGAATACACAAAGTCACTGTATCAAAAGGAACTGGTTGATGTTCAGCCATTTCAGGAGGTAGTATATGATCAAAAAACCAATGGTACTGAAGAAAGAAGTCCAGGTTACACTGAAGGCATTGGTGGGAGGAAAAAAAAAAAAAAGGTTCCAGGAATTCACAGAATACCAGTTGAGATGTTTCAACAAAGAGATGCAATGCTGGAAGTATCCACTCATCTACGCCAAGAAATTAGGAAGACAGCTATACGGACAACTGACTAGAAGTCAGACAACTGACTGATTCCAATTTTTGGCCACTCCAAAGAAAAGTGATTCAATGTATTGCCAAACTTATTGAACCCCATTAATATCACACACAAGTAAAATTTTGCTGAGGGTAATTCAAAAATGGTTGCACTAGTACATCAACAGGGAATTGCCAGAAATTCAAGCCAGATTCAGAAGACTATGTGAAATGAAGGATCTCATTGCTAATGTCAGATGGATCTTGGATGAAAACAGAGAATAACAGAAATATGTTGTATTTTATTGACTATGCAAAGCCATTTGACCATGAGGAAAATAACAAATTGTGGATAATTGCAAAGAACAGAAATTCCATGACTTAATTGTGCTCAAGAGGAACCTGTACATAGACCAAGAGCTCATTATTCAAACAGAACAAAGGGATACTGCATGGTTTAAAATCAGGAAAGGATCAGAGTTATATCCTTTCACCTTGCTTATTCAATCTGTATCCTGAGCAAATAATCTAAGAAGCTGGAATATATGCAGCATGACGATTGGAGGAAGACTCATTAACAACCTGAGATATGCAGATGACACAACCTTCCTTGAGAAAAGTGAAGAAGACTTACTCATGAAGATGAAAGACCACAACCTTCAGTATGGATTGCATCTCAACATTAAAAAACAATAAAAATCCTCACAACTGAACCAATAAGCAACATCATGATAATTGGAGAAATGATTGAAGTTGTCAGGGATTTCATTTTATTCGGATCCATAGTCAACATCCATGGAAGCAGCAGTCAAGAAATCAAATAATGTATTGCACTGGGCAAATGTGCTATGAAAGACCTCTTTAAAGCATTAAAGAGCAAAGATGTCCCTTTGAAGACTAAGATGCACCTAACCCAAGCCATGATATTTTTAATCATCTCAAATGCATGTGAAAGCTGGACAATAAATAAGGTAGACTGAAGAATTGATGCATTTCAATTGTGATGTTGCTTAAGAATATTGAAAATACCATGGGCTGCCAGAAGAACAAGCACACCTGTCTTGAAAGAGGTAGAGCTGGAATGATCCTTAGAAGCGAGAGTGGTCCGACTTCATCTCAGGTACTTGGATCATGTTGTCAGAAGGGACTAGTCCCTGGAGAAGGATATCATGCTTGTTAAAATAGTCAGCAAAAAAGGGGAAGACCCTCAATGAGATGGATTGGCACAGTGGCTGCAATGATGGGCTCAACAACAGCATCATCAGTTGTGAGGATGGTGCAGGACCAGGCAATGTTTCACCTCTTATATATAAGGTCACTGTGAATTGGAACCAACTTGAAGGCACCTAACAAGTAACAGAGCTATCACTTAAATAAATCAACTGTTGCACGTGGACAGACAACAAAGAAAGGAAACGGTCTATTGCATTTGATATTAGTAGAAAATCAAATTCACAACTGAGAACTGAGGAAGGTAGAAAAAAGTCAATGTGCTGACTCTTCTAACAACTAAGGATTCATTTTCTAGGTGATTGGATGGGAGCCAAATCATGGGCTAAATCATTGGCAATGTATTTTAATCATATTCACACAACACAATTATCTAGGAGAATATTTTGAAGGTGAAAGATTTAATGCTTTCTCCATTGTTTTAGCAGAAGAATGCTAGGTAGTTTTAAATTCTACCCCTTTGGTGCACTATTTTAATGAACGACAGCATTTACCTAAGTACCTAGCTTTTAAAAAATGTGGTTACATGTATTTTGAAAACCAAGCCAAGAAATACAAGACCCATAAAATCCTGAAGCATATTAAATGACGGTTCCTTTTTCCTTAATCCACCACCACAAATATCAATTAAATGTAATTATATTAAATAGGTTCCCCTGAGAGCAAATAAAGTTTTGCCAGAACACAAATTGCTGCCCAGGTGAACAATATATAATTTTCTTGAGTATACAGACAAATGCAGATGGTATACTCCAGAATGTAAGGTAACAAGTGTGGGTTTAACATAACATATACATTTTTTTTTTTTTCCCCTATCAATTCCTAAGCTACCAAATTGGCAGAGGGCCAAAAAACACAAATAAAATTAATGAGTTTTTCTTTCTCTTTTCTTGAATGAGAGGATAACTATATATATATACATATATATATATGTATATATGTATATATATATATATGTATATATATATGCTAATTAAAAGGCTATTAATCTGGGACAATAATAAATAAATGGGGTGTACTAGAAGCAAATCTCAGAAATGAACTAGCAGGTTTTGGAGAGAGAGAGAGAGAGAGAGAGAGGGAGGAGGAAAAAATCTTATTAAACAACTATTTTTCTTATTAGAAGCAAATGTTTTACTGAACATACTATAAGAGGAGGAAATGAATCCATAAATAGGAAGGTAAAATAGATTTTGTTAACTATTTTAGAAGCTAATGATTCCACTCTTATTTAAGGGAAAGAATAGAAACAGAGGGCAAAGGTGAAAAACAACTTTCCCAATTATGCAAATGAGCTGCCTGACAGATGTGCGAATTCAAAGATATCAAGAAGTAGTTCTCAGGAAAGTTTTTTTCCTTTTTCTTCTGCAGGGAAAAATGACCAAATGCCATGTTCATGTTCCTTTTCATTATATGATATGTAAGGTATGAATTTCTTCTGTCAGATGTTTTTAGGGATGGAAATTTAATTCATTCTTGGTGTCGTATGGAAAACCTTGAAAATAATCAATTTAAGATTGAATGTGCTGATATGTCAAGTATTTTTAGTCTCTGCCCTTTTTAAAGGAATAAAAATAATTATCTAAAAACAGAATCTTGGAAGCAGAGGCATTTTCCTTTTCCTATTGCTCACTCCTTCAGATTGGAATCAATCTCTCTCTCTCAACCCCAATACTGACTTTCATGTAAGAATATTCCAATTGCAGATCCAGGAAGCACTATAGGGAAACAGAAATTGGGACTTTTGACTTGACTTGATTTTCAGCTTTCTCAGCTGGAAAATGACAGAAGTGGCCCCTAAGAACCTTTCCAACATTAGTGATTCTATGATTTCTTTTTTTAAAAAATCAAATGATGAGAAATGATATGACCTTAAAGAGGACTGTCATGAGAAAGGTGCTGTCTGTTCCTCCTCTGCTCAATAAGTTCCTTGTAAAAGTCAGCCTGAGGGAGCCACCTCCCTTGCAGAAATGTCTTCAAATTATTTAGAAGGTGCTCTTAGGGGCCATGGCACCCTGGTTCTGTTGAGCTAATCCTGGAGAGTATGAAGTACAAAGAAGATACAACTGTTCACCCCAACTGATGGTCAAGCGCCTGCCCATCTCCCCAGGTCGGCTTCTCCAGGAATAAAGTGCTAAGGCAGATTCCTCAGGACTCCCTCTCCCTTGCTCTCACTACTGCTCTCACTGTGCCTCCCACCTCCGATTGTCAACGCCCTTGACTTTTCAACCTCTCCACCTATTTCTTCTTTTTCTGTTAGGTGTTAATAAACTTGAAGCTTTCCTTTTTGTCTGGGAAATCTTGACAGCTCTTTCAGTGGTGGTAGGTGAGTTCTGGCTATTCTCTCTCGCCCTGTGCTATATACCTGGATGGAGTGTGTAGGTGAATTTCCAACCAAGAGTGGCAGAGGGGAGGGGGTTAGAGAATGGTCTTATAATTAAAGCGGCTTCTTCCTTCCCTTTCCTTTTCCTCCCTCTCTTGCTTTCAACCTTTCTTGTTGTTTTTATGTTCCATCGAGTCAGACCTGGGTTTCTGAGGCGGTATCACTATGGAAGTAGATTGCTCAACCTTCCTTCTGCAGAGTGGCTGGTAGGTTTGAATCACCAGCCTTCTTGTTAGCAGTCAAGTGCCTTAGGCACTACATTACCAGAGCTCCTCCTTAGCCTTACCTAAAGCAAGTCTTTGCCTGGTGAGATTCTTGCCAATTAAGAACTACACTGAAATGAGGGAAAGAGTGTCATTCTTTAGCAGAGACAAAGAAGTATCTAACTTCAGATTCTGTCTGTCCTCTAGGAGCAGCTTGCTGCTTTTATAGGTTGTTGAGCCAAGATGATATTATTACTAATTTAGTTACATGTTTAATATACATAAACATTGTAAGCATGCACAGTTGCAAAATGTTACAATATCTTCTCCTTATCATGTAAGTATGTTTCATTATTATACTAACTCCCTGCCCAGGGGAGCAATTTTTAACAATGTAACTTTTGTTACATTATAATATTTTGTTATAATATTTGTATGGATTACACCTCAACATAAAGAAAACAAAAATCCTCACAACTGGACCCATAAACAACATCACAGTAAATGGAGAAAAGATTGAAGTTCTAAGGGATTTCATTTTACTTGGCTCCATAACCAATGCTGTGGAAGCTGCAGCAAAGGAATCAAATGATGTATTGCACTGGGCAAATCTGCTACAAAAGACTTCTTTAAAGTGTTAAAGGGCAAAGATGTCACTTTGAAGAAAGTTGTTTCTGACTCAAGCTATGGTATTTTCAATCACCTTACATGAATGTGAAAGCTGGACAATGAATAAGGAAGATCAAAGAAGAACTGATGCATTTGAAGTGTGATGTTGGTGAAGAATACTCAAAGTACTACGGACTGCTAGAAGAACAAACAAATCTGTCTTGAAAGAAGTACAGCCAAAATTCTCCTTAGAAGCTAGAATGGTCATACTTCATCTCAAGTTCTTGGGTCATATTGTCAGAAGGGACTAGTCCCTGGAGAATAATGTCATGCTTGGTAAAGTAGAGAGTCAGTGAAAAAGGGGAAGACTCTCAGCGAGATGGATTTGCACAGTGGCTACGATAATAGGCAAAGCATAGCATCTATTGTGAGGATGGTGCAGGACCGGGCCTTGTTTTGTTCTTTTGTACGTAAGCTTGCTATGAATAGGAGCCAACTGAATGGTACCTAACAACAACAACAATGTAACCTTTAAGGAGCTCTCCTGGTGTAGTCATTAAAGAATTTGACTGCTACCCAAAAAGTCCGCAGTTCAAACCCACAAGCTGCTTGGACAGTCTGCTTCAATAAAGATTTACAGCCTTGGAAACCCTGTGGGGCAGTTCTGCTCTGTGCTATAGGGTTGCTGTAAGTTGGAATCAACTCAAGGGCAATGATTTTTTAATGTAAACTTCTATGTCCTGTGCTGATTGTTGCTCAAGCTGTAAAAGTTAACACATAATAAAAACAGGAATTGCAACATTTTCTACCAGAAACCACAAAAAGCATGATGTTTATCAGTAATTTTGAATGCTTGGGGATTGGCCTCACTTCCCCCTTTTCACGCTGTGACGTTACACCAGAAACTTCAGTTTATTTCTTTGCTAACTTTCTAAACTGTGATGCCAAATTTTGATGTTTCCATCTACAGTCTACATGGGCTGGTACATAGGGTTTCATAGGCTTGTGCCAAGGAAAACATACAGGTAAATAATGAAGACAACAACAAAACTCTAAAATAAGAAAACTAATAAATAGGATCATGACAAAAAGTAATTGTAACCAATTTAAATTTGGTCACGGCGTTTGGGTTTTTGGAATAATAATTTAAGATCCTGTAGAGATTCTGCCATTTAGCGTTCTACTGATGATTCCAGAGAAGGGAGGGTTTTCTGCAAAAAGATACTTTTTGACTCAAGTATGATGAATCTACGCTTGACTCCTTTAAGTTTAACAGTGGTATGTGTGCTCAACAGGACTTGAAAAGGTCCTTTCCACTGAGGGTGGAAAACACCACCCTTCCATGTTTTAACCAGAACTAAGTTTCTGGGTCAAAAAGAAGAGTCTGGGATATCCAAAAGGAACTTTTGATATAACCAGGTGTACCTGTGAAGAAAACACAACACAGCAAACAAAGCATGCAAATAATTGTAAACTGAATATTCTCCAATAACAGAGAGTTCATTACCATTTATCATTCTAGGGTTTTTCTGGAAGAGTTTCCAATGTATAAGCTCAAAGGGCTCAATTTTAAACTATTTTTGGATGCTGTTCTAATTCTTAACAAGGAGATAGGCAAGACTTCTACCAAGTGAGTTTGGCTTCTTGGCAAGTTTTTGCTATTTGTTTACTTTTCTGCTAGACTGTGGTCTCCAAATGCAATTTTCAGTTTATTTCTAGCTTGGAAAAAAATCTTTTGGGTGACATCAGTGATGAAGTGGGATCCATTATCACTGCCAATACTCAAGGGGAGTTCAAACCTAGAGATGACATTGGTAATAAATTTTTGATAACCTCTCTTGCTTTATTGGTATGACAGAGGAAAGCTTCTGGCCACCCCAAAAAGTTGTCAACAAAGACAAAAAAATGTGTGCATTATTTCCTGCATTGCAAGGCATTTCAGTGAAATCTACTTGTTCTCCTAACAAGTTTCCGTGGAGTTGTGCTTTGTTTTTCTATTGGAAAGCAAAAAAAGAAAAGAAAAGCATTGACCCATGTCACTTTAGTTTTGTATATTTTACTGTACATAAATTACATTTTAATAAAATGTATTTTAAAAAAAAGAAGAAAAAAAAGTGCATCCTTAGGTCCAAAGTAGTAAACCAGGAGTTGTTAGCTGGCAAAGTTGATAGTAAGGCGTAAGGGTTAGCAACAGCAGGATGAATAGACACTATGATTTGATTAAATGTCTCTGAGGTCCTTCACAAATTAATGTTCTCCTATTTTTGGTTTCTTCACTGGCAGGATGGAGGTGTAATAAACTGACTGTCAAGGTCAAAGAAGCTTGTATTGGAGGAACTTTGAAATGAGTGGCTGCAATCCCAACTGTGCTTCATGCTTGATTTGTACTGCTTTATGTGGGGCAGGCTAGCACCAAGTATAAGTTTACTGTGTATGGAGCAGTGTACTTGGCCTTACCTAGTATCTCATTAGCCCATATCCACGGTGCAACAGCCTGTTCCACTTTCTCTGGGAAGACTGCTTGAGGGAATTGAGTGTCTAGGAGAGAAACTTGCAAGATCCAGCTGTGCTCAGGAGGAACAAAGTTAGCTTTTCATTAGTAAAGGCTATTTGTGCTTGAATTTCATTCAGGAGATATCAGTCCAATAATGGTATAGGGCCCTCTGGCATATAAAGAAAGCTATGTGAAAAAACCTTTCCTCCCTGCTTATAGTCCATTGGCTGGATAAAGTTACTCTCACAATAGGTACCCACTTCTTAGACAAAAGTCCTTTTAAATTATTTAATACTGAATGGGTGCCAATCAGGAAATCAGTTCTCCCCTGATAGTCATGGTAACCAGGAGCTCTGAGGGGGAGATGGAAAACTTGTTCAGCCCCAGGCCCCATCAATCAGAGTCCTCATTTACAGCACGGGCAGCTCCTAAACACATGTTCTGAGGAGTACCACCCACCAGATGAAGACCCATAGGCCCAATAAATATTCCCCTCCTTATTGTCTTCCCTTGCCAGTTAGGGCACTCCTGCTTCCAATGTCCCTCCTGCTTGCACTATGCACACTGATTCTTTTTTAGCTTAGGTCTATTCCTTGAGGCTTCTTCCCTCTCAGAGATCCTCTCCTCTTGTTATCTTCTTGTCTAAGAGCAGCTTCTATCAGGCAGGCTTGTACTTTCATTTTCTGGCTCTGTCATTTCTTTTGTTTGTTCCTGGTTAATCTACACTTTAAAGGCTATCACTACTAACTGGGAGATTCCCATTCCCACACTTCCTTCAACCTTCTGTAGCTTTCTTCTAAAGTCTGGAGTACTTTGTCCTATAAAAATTATATTGACCATTCAGGCACTCACTCTCTGAGGCCTCCAGGTTTAAATCAATAAACTAAAGACTGCAAAAACTCACTCAAGAAAGGCTAACGGGTCTTCCGGTTTTTGTTTAATTTCATAAACCTTGTTAAAATTTCTGTTTAGGGACCCCGTTTTGGAGCCCAGCCAATAAACTGTCCCTAAAGTGTGACAAGAGCATCAAACCCTCAAGGACATTAGGGTTCCATTCTGGTTCTAACGTTGGGTATACATGCTCTGCTGGCAAGTGATTGCATTTTGCTGATGTACTCTACCTGCTTCCTCTTTAACCTTTTCAATTACCATCCTTCTTTCCTCTGGAGTTAAGAGAATATCACATAGAATTTGGCAATTTGCCCATGTAAGATGGTCCTTTTTAAAGATGGATGCAAATAAATTACGAATTCATTTAGGACTTCCTAATTTAATTGTTTTTCCAATTAAATAGGTCAGAAAGTGCTAAGTGGGCTATGAACCCAAAGTATTTGTGGCAGTCCCCTCCAGCTGTATACTATGGGTTTAACATAGGGACTTTCCTAAATGGGTAAATCCCTGCTAATTTTTCTACTGGCAGTGATCTGAATGAAGTGTCGCACTACAAGAATGTGGTAGGGAAGGGTCCTGTTCCAGTAGAACTGTCCAGACCTGACAGATGGCTTACAGGGACTTCTGGTTTTATGTATGGAAGAGGGCTGGAAAATCCCACAAAATAACTTTCCTTATCCTCATCCTTTTCTGCATCGTTTAAAATGGAAGGATTACATTCTTTTTGTACCATAACTTTATGTTGTTTTTACAAATCTTTATTTTGCTGTAAGGTCATAAAAGCCTCTACGTACAACTTATCATCCCATTTTCCTTTTCTTGAACAAAATTAATCTAACTGCAAAATAGCATTGTAATTTACAGATCCATTTACTAGCCTATTTCACCATCTCTTAATTTATACTGAGGCCCAGTAGTATTACAGAGGAATTTCATTTTCGACTTCATCCTAGGGTCACTTCCAATATAGGACCAATGTGTAAGGATACACCCTAAGGGGCCGTATTCCAAAGTCTGACTCTATGCACCACCTGTTATTCTAAGAGCACTTTCTTTATGATAACCTTTAAAGTTTCATGGGTTAAGTCTGCCCAGTCTACGCCTTAAACCACAAACCAAAAAGGCAAAAGGGCCCAAAGAACCCAATAAAATTTATCGCATACTCACCAGAGGGATACATGTCACTCTTCCCAGGGCAATCAAGAAAGCTGTATACTTTTCCTCACTGCAAACATCACGTTTGGGTCTGAGATCACCTTTGTCCTCAAGGACTGAGGACTTCACTCCAGAAAGAAAAGATCCAGGGTGCACTGCGATCAACTCTTGGTTCCTGTCAGTGACAAGGTCCATCAGAACCCACTGAAGCAAAAAGGCAAAAGTGTCATTAGAAATTGTTATCTAAATGAGGTCCATGCCCAGTATGATTCTCACCAATTAGGAACCACACCAAAGCGAGGGAAAGAGAGAACTTTGTTCTTTAATGCACGAAAGGAAACAGAGAAGTAATTAACCTCGGATTCTGTCTGTCCTCTGAGAGACTTGCTGCTTTTATAGGTTGTTGAGCCAAGAAAATGATATTACCATAGGTTTAGATACATGTTAAACCAAACATGTACACAAACCATTGTAAGCATGTGCAGTTGTAAGTTACAACATCTTCTCATTATCATGTAAGCATGTTTCATTATCATACTAACTCTCTACCCAGAGGTATGATTTTCACTATGCTAATGTAACCTTTTACCTACTGTGCTGAACATTGCTCAAGCTATAAAAGTCAATACATAACAAAAACAAGAATTCCAACCTTTTAATGGGAAACCACAAAAAACGTGATGTTTATTAGTAACTCTGAATGCCTTGGGGTTGGCCTCAATACCCCACCCTAACTCTGACTCTTTTATCCTTTTCTCCTTCCAGTCCTCCTCTCTCTTTATTTCTCCCCTGCTTGCTTCCTTCTCTAAAGGATCTCAGAAAATTTAATCACACTTCTTGTTTCATGGTACATTATTTACGCTGATCAAAATAGACTACTTTCTTGCTTCTATTAGTTAGTTAATTAGTTATTTCTTTCACTCCCATTCCCTTCTCCTTTTCCCTACTTGTCCCAGGTGACCATTCTAATGTCCAATGTGAATTCTCTTATGTTATTGTGTTTATATGTTCTTATAAAATTCACACGACCATTTTCTAAACATGTATTCTAATTTATATGAGTGATATTATGCTGTAGATCTCGTGTTTCTTATAAACTGTCACTCAGCATCTCATTTCTAATGCTTAGCCTCTTGCTTCTAAGAGCCATGTAGCACTTCACAGTGTCTATCCACCCATGTGACATGTCTCCACCACCCTTTGACCACAACTAACACAGAAAGAAACATGCTGGTATATTTTTCTTTATGGACACTTGTGCAAATTCTTTTGGGACACATACTCAGGAGTGGAATGCCTGGGTTTTAGGGTATATATATGCTGAATTTGACAATATACTGCCAGTTTGCTTTCCAGAAGGACTGTGCCAGTCTATACTCCTACCAGTGGTGTGAAAGTGTTGCTCTCTCTCTACCTCACCAACATCTGCATAAGTATTCCTCTCTCCCCAGCTACTCAACAACATCTAGCAATTGGATGCAACTGAAATATAAATAATCAGAAGAATGGTTACTATAATCCATAAAAACAGAAGCAACCTTCTTTATATCCTCTGACCTATAGCTTCCGAAGGGAGCTCTGGAAGCATAACGCCTAAGGCACTTGACTGCTAACCAGAAGGCTGGCAGTTCAAACCCACCAGCCACTCCTTGGAAGGAAGGTTGAGCAATCTACTTCCATAGTGATACCTCCACTGAAACCCAAGGAGGGGTCACTATGAGTTGGGGCCAACTTGATGGCACATAACAACAACAGCAACATTGCTTCTGAAAGTCTTGGCAAGTTTTTTAAAAAAATGACATTGTACATTTGAGTAAATGTTAGATACTTTCCTTTTGGAAAGAATGTGCTAATATCATTACCAAATTAGAAAGGAAATGGAAAGGAAATGGCACCATTTTAGTCTAAATAGTTACTCAAAAGTTTTATACGAGGAAAAAGTAAGTGAGGAACAAGGTGTCAGGGAAAATAAATCAGGATCTACTAGTGAGTTTTTAAGGAGCTATGGTGGTGTAGTGCCTAAGGTATTTGACTGCTAACCAGAAGGCTGGCGGTTCAAACCCACCAACCACCCTGAAGAAGGAAGATTGGACAATCTACTTCCGTAAAGATTTACTGCCTCAGAAACCCAAAGGGAGTCACTATGAGTTGGAATTGACTTGATAGCAATGAGTTTGCTTTTTTTTTTTTTTTTTTAGTGAGTTTTGAAGATCTAGCTGGAAGATGGGCTCACCTTGTGTCTTGGTACATACTTCTACAAAAACAGAACCAGTAAAAAAATAATTACAATAAACTAAGGAAATTCCCTTTTTGCTCTTAAGGACTTTAACTGATTGATTATAATACATTAGATTACATGATGAGAAGTAATCTACTTATGGCCAACTTATACAATCATACAAAACTATTCCATATAAGAGCAACTGACAAATTTCCTTCACTCATCTGTCAGTTTGTTGTACTATGGTGGCTTGCATGTTACTGTGAGGCTGGAAGCTATGCCACCAGTATTTCAGATAACAATAGGGCCACCAATGGTGGACAAGTTCAAGTGGAGCTTCCAGACTAAGACAACTGGAAAAAAGGAAGGGGCCATACACTTCTAAAAAAAAAAAGACCAGTGAAAAACTTATGAATAGCACTGAAACACTGTTTCATATATTACCAAAAACTTTGTGAATAGCCCTGAAACATTGATTTCTATGGTGCCAGAAGATGAGCCCCTCAGGTCAGAAGGCACTCCAAATACACCTAGAGAAGAGCTGCCTCCTCAAAGTACAGCTGACCTTAATGAGGTACACAGAACAAAGCTTTCTAGACTTCCATTTGCTGACAGGACATGACTTGAATGAAAATGGGAAGAAGCTGTAAATGTCCATTAATAATTGGAAAGTAGAATGTACAAAGTATGAACCTAGGAAAATTGGAAATTGTCAAAAATGAAATGGAATACAGAAATATTGACATCATAGGCTTTAGTGAGCTGACACAGACTGGTATTGGCCTTTTAGAATCAGACCATCATATGATCTACTACACCTGGAATGACAAATTGAAGAGGAATGGTGTAGCATTCATCACCACAAAGAATGTTTCAAGATCCATCCTGAACCACAATGGTATCAAGGATAGGCTAATACCCATATGCCTACAAGGAAGACCAGTTAATATTACCATTATTCAAATTCATGCACCAACCACTAATATCAAAAATGAAGAAATTGAAGATATTTACTAACTTCTGCAGTCTGAAATTGACCAAACATGCAATCAAGATGTACTAATGATTACTGGTGATTGGAAATCAAAAGTTGGAAACAAAGAAGAAAAGATGGTAGTTGCAAAATATGGTGTTGGTTTTAGAAATGATGATGGAGATTGCATGATAGAATTTTGCAAGACCAATGACTTATGCATTGCAAATACCTTTTTTTCAACAACATAAATGGTGGTTATACACATAGACTTCACCAGTTGGAATACACAGGAATCAGATTGACTACATCTGTGGAAAGAGGTGATGAAGAAGTTAAATGTCACCAGTCAAAACAAGGTCAGGTGCTGACTGTGGAACAGACCTTCAATTGCTCATACGTAAGTTCAAGTTGAAACTGAAGACAATTAAAACAAGTCCACGAGAGCCAAAATATGACCTGATTACCTAAATTTAGAAACCCCATCTAAATTTAGAGATCATCTGAAGAAGAGATTTGATGCATTGAACACCAATGATGGAAATGCAGATGAGTTGTGAGATGACATCAAGAGCACCATACAAGAAAGCAAATGGTCATTCAAAACGACAGACAGGAAAAGAAGAAAATAATGATGTCAGAAGAGACTTAGCATTGCTAAGAGAGTAGCTAAAGAGAATGGAACAAAAAAGTTGAACAGAAGATTTCAAATATGACTCCAGAAGATAAACTAAAGTATTATAATGATATGTGCAAATACATGAAATTAAAAAACCTAAAGGGAAGAACATGCTCCACATTTCTCAAGATGAAAGAACTGAAGAAAAACTCAAGCCTTGAGTTGCAATATTGAAGGACTCTATGAGCAAAATATTGAATGATGTGGAAAGCAACAAAGAAAGATGGAAGGACTATACAGAGTCACTGTACCAAAAAGAGTTGATCAATGTTCAACTATTTCAGGAAGTGGCATATGAACAAGAACCAATGGTATTGAAAGAAGTCCAAACTGCCCTGAAGGAATTGGTGAAAAACAAGCTCTAGGAATCCACAGAATACCCACTGAGATGTTTCAACCAATGGATGCAGAGCTGGAGGTGCTTACTCATCTATGTCAAGAAATTTGGAAGACAGCTACCTGGCCAACTGACTGGAAGAGATTGATATTTGTGCCCATTCCAAAGAAAGGTGATCCAACAAAATGTGGAAATGATCAAACAATATCATCAATATCACACAGCAGTAAAATTTTGCTGAAGATAATTAAAAAACAGTTGCAGCAGTACATTGACAATGAACTTCCAGAAATGCAAGCTGAATTCAGAAGAGGATGTGGAACAAGGCTGTTCCACATAGCATGGCTGATGTCCGATGGATCTTAGCTGAAAGCAAAGAATACCAGAAAGATGTCTACCTGTTTTTATTGACTACGTGAAAGCATTGGACTCTGTGGATCATAACAATTTATGGATAACATTGCAAAGAACGGGAATTCAAGAACACTTAATTGTGTTCATGAGGCTGTCATTCAAACAGAACGAGGGGTTACTGTGTGGTTTCAAATCAGGAAGGGTGTGTGTCAGGCTTGTATCACTTTACCATATTTATTCAATCTCTATGCTGAGCACATAATCCAAGAAGCGGACTATATGAAGAAGAACGCAAAATCAGGATTAGAGGAAGACTCATTACCAACCTGCAATAGGCAGATGACACAACCTTACTTGCTGAAAATGAAGATGAGTTGAAGCCTTTAATGATGAAGATCAAAGACCACAGTCTTCAATATGGATTACACGTCAATATAAAGAAAACAAAAGTCCTCACAACTGGACCAATAAGCAATTTCCCAATAAATGGAGAAAAGATTGAAGTTGTCAAGGATTTCATTTTATTTGGATCCACAATCAACACCCATGGAAGCAGCAGTCAAGAAATCAGATGTCAATGCACTGGGCAAATATGCTGCAAAAGACCTCTTTAAAGTGTTAAGAAGAAAAGATATTACTTTGAAAACTATGGTGCACTTAAGCCATGGTATTTTCTATTACCCCATAGGCATGTGAAAGCTGGACAATGAACAAGGAAGCCTGAAGAGTTGATTCCTTTGGATTATGGTGTTGGTGAAGAATAATAAAAATGCCATGGACTGCCAGAAGAATGAACAAATCTTCCCTGGAAGAAGTGCAACTGGAATGCTCCTTGAAATTGAGAATGGCCAGACTTGGTCTTACCTACTTTGGTCATGTTGTCAGAAGAGACCATTCCCTGGAGAAGGAGATAATGCTTGGTAAAGTAGGGAGTCAGCAAAAAAAGGAAAGACCTTCAACAATATGGATTGCCACAGTGGCTGCAAAGATTGTGAAGATGGTGCATGACCAGGCAGTGTTTCATTCTGGTGTACATAGGCTTGCTATGAGTAGGAATTGACTCGATGACACCTAACAACAAAAAAGACCAGTTTTTGGGCAAACAATTGGGAACTATAGCCTAGCCAAGCTGACACATAAAATTAACCATCACATCTGTTCATCCTCTCATCCATCAGATCTTAATTGCATTTTCTTTTGAAAGTAGGAGTTCTGGTGGCATAGTGCCTAAGGCATTTGGCTGCTAACCAGGAGGCTGGCAGTTCAAACCCACCAACCACTCCTCAGAAGGAAGACTGGGCAATCTACTTCCGTAGAGATACCACCTCAGAAACCCTTACTCTCAAAACTGGGTTGGTGCCCTTCCTGAGTGTTAGAGTTCCCTATCTCCTATAGTAGACTACTTTGGGTAAGTTTATGAGAGCAGTACCCCCTGTCCTATTCACTGCTTCACCACAATAGCTAACAGTATTGACACCAGGGCTCAAACAGTAATTTTTTTTCCACTCAGGTTATCATTACAGTTGACCAAAATTTTTAAAAAATTTGATTCTGTTCTAATTTCACTTCATTGACCATGACTGAACTGAATTGGACTGGTCCAAACCTGTTTCTCACTCTCTGATCTCAAATTTATGTTCTGCAAATAGATAACATTGAGCAATTTCATATGAAGAAATATATGGCTATCAAATTCATACCTTGTATTGCAAATGATATTGCATTTTTATATTAATTTGAATTTTGTTCATCCCAAGATTTTGTAATTAGTTTTGAAAATAGTAATATTAAACTATTTACTTCTACACATTCATTAATAATTATATCTAAAGTGACAATGATGTTCAATTTTGATCACTGTCTCAAAATATTTCAATACAAAAAAAACATGATGTAAAATATTTTTTAAAATATACTAGAATTCATGGCAGCACTGTCACTTTAAAAATATTATTGCAATAAAACACTCCTAACTCACTATATAAATATTAAATTGAAAATTCACAATAATTTTTTAGTAGGAAATTCTCAACTTAATACTATAAACTACACTGAAAGTAAACTTAATTCCAATGTAGGCAACGTTTCACTATTAATACTTAACTTTGTTGTTGTTGTTAGGTGCCATAGAGTCAGCTCTGACTCATAGCAGCCTTACATACACCAGAATGAAACACTGCCCACTCATCCACCACTCTCACAGTTCTTGATATACCTGCACCCACCCTTGCAGCCACTGTGTCAATCCATCCTGTTGAGGGTCTTCCTCTTTTTCGCTGACTCTACTTTACCAAGCATGATTTCCTTTTCCACGGAATGGTCTTTTCTGACAACATGGCCAAAGTAGATGAAACAAAATCTGGCCATTCTCACTTCCAAGGAGCATTCTGGCTGCACTTCTTCCAGGACAGATTTGTTCATTCTTCAGACAGTCCGTGCTGTTTTTAGTATTCTTTGCCAACATCACAATTCAAAGGCATCAACTCTTCCTCAGTTTTCCTTATTCATTGTCCAGCTTTCACATGCATATAAGGGACTGAAAATACCACAGCTTGGGTTAGGCACACTTTAATCTTCAAAGAGATATCTTTGCTCTTCAGTACTTTAAAGGGGTCTTTTGCAACAGATTTGCCCAGTGCAATATGATGTCTGATTTTTGGACTTCTGCTTCCATGGGTGTTGATTGTGGAACCAAGTAATATGCAATCTTGGACAACTTCACAGTGGTTCAAGCCCACCAGCTGCTCCCAGTAAGAAAGATGAGTCAGTCTGCTTCTGTAAAGATTTACAACCTTGGAGACTCAATAGGGGTCGCTATGAGTCGGAATCAACTCAACAGAAGTGAGTTTGGTTTTGGTTTGAGGTTCATAGTACTCAAATTGTTGGGTCAAAAGTTTGAGCTTTTTAAAATTGATTTGTCAACTTGTTCTGTTGTGAAAAAAAAAAAAAAAAAACACCATTTGCCATTGAGTCATTTGTGATTCACAGTGACCCTCATGTGTCAGAGTAGAACTGTGCTCCATATGGCTTTCAATGGCTGAAGTTTCAGAAGTAGACAGCCAGACTTTTCACCCATTAGTAAATATTAGTTGATTAGTAATACTAATTAGGAATTAGTAAACTCTAATTTGCATACAAGGAGCTCTGGTAGCATAGTGGCTAAAAGCACTTGACTGCTAACCAGAAGGCTGGTGGTTCAAACCCACCAGCCACTCCTCGGAAGGAAGGTTGGGCAATCCTACTTCTGTAGTGATACTGCCTCGGAAACCCAAGGAGGGGTCGCTATGAGTTGGGGCCGACTCGACGGCACATAACAACAATAACAACAACAATTTACATACATACCAATAGTGAAAAAAAATATTTATTTTCCTACACACTTACCAACACTGGCTATTTTCAAGCCTTTAAATATTTGCCAATCTGATAGGTGATAAGGAGTAACATATTGCTTTGATATCCTGTTCTTTAATTATAAGTGAAGGTGATTAATTTTTTACATGATTATTTTATTTCTGTTTGCATTTCTTTTCCTATGAACTACCTATTCAATTTCTTTGCTCATTTTCTATTCAGTGATTGATATTTTTCTATTGATTCATAGATTTTTCTGCCATATTTATCTTTGAAGCCATTTAATTCATAATTTAATTTTTCTATTCCTGGGAATTATTTTTGTTTTACCAACAAGATTATAAATTCTTTGAAAACAGAGACCAAGAATCAACTCCAGTCCTAAATTATATAATACATACTTGGTATACAGGAGTTATGGTGGCATAATGCACACTGTTTGATCAGTCTATCCTTTATCCAGGGCACCTGACATGGACTGCAATCCTCTAGGGAAGAATTGTATCTTCTGCAACTACAAAAGAAGAAATAATTTGCCTTGCTGGGTCAGACTCTTGATCAATCCAGTCTAGCTTTTCTATCTGACTACAGCAGGGAGAAATATTTTTGAAGAGAATCCCATCTGTTTTGAAAGGTTAAGAATTTATCCTCTGTTTCATCATTGATAGATCGTTGGAGATCTATCTTCCATCAATTTATCTGAACTCTTCCTGTACCTTCTTGCATTTTAGCATATAATCCCACTCCAGGCACTACAGCTAATGAGTTCTTTTGTTTATAATGCAATATATTAACTTCTAGGCCAAGAGGGATCTATATATGTACACACATATAATACTACCTGCTTCATTCCAAATATTTTTCAATGATAAATTTTAAAATACAGAAAATATTTAAAAGAAAGAAAGAAATCTTTTACCATTTCAGTCTTTTCTCTGTTTATCATTATGCTGCTTATTGGTCTAGTTGTGAGGATTTTCATTTTCTTTATGTTGTGGTTTTATCTATGGTGCATACTGTAGTCTTTAGTCTTCATCACTAAGTGCCAATAGTCATGCAAAATTGATAAGAATTTATTCTTGAAATACTAGAAATACAAAGTGTGCTATCATACCTAATACATTAATATGTAAAGGCAAAGTGTAGTAAAACATTTATTACCTTAATGTTCACCCCAACTTGAAGATGAAGAATTTTTATATTGCATAAAATATTTTATTACAAATATAGATTTAATTCATACACAGTTATACGGTTCTAAGAAAATATCATTGCAATAAACTATGCTGTTGTTGTTAGGTGCTGTCGAGTCATTTCCCACTCATAGCAACCCAATGCACAGCAGAACGAAATACTGCCCGATCCCGCGTCAGCTCCACGATCCCTGCTATGCTTGAGCCTATCATCACAGCCACCATGTCAATCCATATCGTTGAAGGCCTCCCCCTCTTTTGTCGACCCTCCACCCTACCAAGCATGACATCCTTCTCCAAGGAATGGTCCCTTCTGACAACATGACCAAAATAGGTGAGACGAAGTCTGGCCATTCTTGCTTCCAAGGAGCAATTTGGGTGCACTTCTTTCAGGACAGATCTGTTAGTTCTATAGCAGTACACGGTACTTTCAGCATTCTTCGCCAGCACCACAACTCAAAAGCATCAACTCTTCTTCAGTCTTCCTTATTCATTGTCCAGCTCTCACATGCATACGAGGTGATTGGAGATATCATGGCTTTTGTCAGGCGCACCTTAGTCCTCAAGGAGACATCCTTGCTCCTCAGCACTTGAAACAATTCCTCCACAGTTGATTTTCCCAATGCTACACATCGTCTAATGTCCTGACTGCTGCTTCCGTTGGCATCGATTGTAGAACCAAGCAAAGTGAATTCCTTGACAACCTCAATCTTCTCTCCATTTATTGTGATGCTGCTCATTGGTCCAGTTGTGAGGATTTTTGTTTTCTTGATATTGAGACATAATCCATACTGCAGACTGTATTATTCAACCTTCATCAGTAAGTGCCTCAAGTCATCCTCACTTTCAGCAAGCAAAGTTGTTTTGTCTGCGTATCTCAGATTGTTAATGATTCTTCCTCCAATCCTGATGCCACATTTTTCTTCATATAGTCCAGCTTCTCAGATTATTTGCTCAGCATATAGATTGAATAAGTGTGGAGAAAGAATACAACCCTGATGCACTCCCTTCTTGATTTTAAACCATGCAGTGTCCCCTTGTTCCATATGAACGACAGCCTCCTGGTCAAGGTACAGGTTCCTAATGAGTACAATCAAGTGCTCGGGAATTCCCATTCTTCTCAATGTTATCCATAATTTGTCATGATCCACACAATCAAATGCCTTTGCATAGTCAATAAAACACAAGTAGACATCTTTCTGGTATTCTTTGCCTTGAGCCAAGATCCATTTGACAACAGCTATGATATCCCTTGTTCCACATCCTCTTTTGAATCCAGCTTGCACCTCTGGAAGTTCTCTGTCAATATACTGCAGCAACTGTTTTTGAATTATCTTCAGTAATATCTTACTTGCGTGCGGTATTAATGATATTGTTCTATAATTTCCACAATCTGTGGGATCACCTTTCTTTGGAATGGGTACAAATATGGATCTCTTCCAGTCAGTTGGCGAGGTAGCTGTCTTCCAAATCTCTTGGCATAACTGAGTGAGTGCCTCCAATGGGGCATCCATTTGTTGAAATATCTCAATGGGTATTCCGTCAATTCCCAGAGCCTTGTTCTTCGCCAATTCTTTCATTGCAGCTTTGACTTCCTCCTTCAGTACCATTGGTTCTAGATCATGTGCAACTTCCTGAAATGGATGAATATCAACCAGTTCCCTTTGGTACAGTGATTCTGTGTATTCCTGCCATCTTCTCTTGATGTCTCCTGAATCATTCAATATTTTGCCCATAGAATCTCTCAATACTGCAACTCAAAGCTTAAATTCTTTCAGCTTGAGAAATGCCGAGTGTGTTCTTCCCTTTTGGTTTTCAAACTCCAGATCTTTGCACATTTCATTATAGTAATTGGTTTTGTCTGCTCGAGCTGCTCTTTGAAATCTTCTGTTCAGCTCTTTTATCTTGTCATTTCATCCATTTACTTTAGCTTCTCTCCACTCAAGGGCAAGTTTCAGAGTCTCTTCTGTCATCCATTTTTGTCTTCTCTTCCTTTCTTGTTTTCTTAGTGATCTCTTGCTTTCTTCATGAATAATGTTCTTGATATCCTCCCATAATTCTTCTGGTTTTCGGTCGTTGGTGTTCAATGCATCAAATATATTCTTCAGATGGTCTCTAAATTCAGGAGGGATATATTCAAGATCATATTTTGGCTCTCTTGGACTTGTTTTAATTGACTTCAATTTCAAGTTGAACTTGCATATGAGCAGTTGATGGTCTGTTCCACAATCAGCTCCTGGCCTGGTTTTGGCTGAAGATATTGAGCTTTTCCACCACTTCTTGCCAGAGATGTACTCAACCTGATTCCTGTGTGTTCCATCTGGTGAAGTCCATGTGTAGAGCTGCCATTTGTGTTGTTGAAAAAAGGTGTTTGCAATGAACAAGTCTTTGGTCTTGCAAAGTTCTACCATGCGAGTTCCAGCATTATTTCTGTCACCAAGGCCAAATTTTCCAACTACCGGTGATTCTTCTTTGTTTCCAACTTTGGCATTCCAGTCACCAGTGATAATTAACACATCCTGATTGCATGTTCGGTCAATTTCAGACAGCAGAAGTTGATAAAATTCTTCAATTTTCTCATCTTTGGCTTTGGTGGTTGGGGCATAAATTTGAATCACAGTCTTGTTAACGGGTTTTCCTTGTGGGTGTATGGATATTATCATATCACTGACAGCATTGTACTTCAGGACAGATCTTGAAACATCCTTTGTGATGATGAATGCCACACCATTCCTCTTCAAATTGTCATTCCTTGCATAGTAGACCACATGGTTGTCTGATTCAAAATGGCCAAAAACAGTCCATTTCAGCTCACTAATGCCAAGGATATTCATCTTTATGCATTCCATTTCATTTTTGACAACTTCCAATTTTCCTAGATTCGTACTTCATACATTCCATGTTCCGATAATTAATGGATGTCTGCATCTGTTTCTCTTCAATTTGAGTGGTGCCACATCAGCAAATGAAGGTCTCGAAAGCTTTACCTTATCCATAGGAGTAAGGCTGGGTTTACTCAGATGTTGCAACTCTTTCCCAGTCCTATTTTGAGAGCCTTTTAACCTAACCAGACTATTCATAAAGTTGTGCAGTAATGTATCAAACTGTTTCTTTGCTGTTCATAAGGTTTTCCCTGGCCAATTCTTTGAGAAGTGGATGGCCTCTTCCTTCTTCCTGGTCTGTCTTATCTGTAAGCTGGGCTGATATCTGTGCACCATGTGCATCCCACTGGGTTAGAAACACCAGTTGCTCAGCCTCAAAACTCACATCAACACATCACCACGGTGGGACAAACCGACAGACAAGTTTGCCTCCCTGTTGGAAACCTCTATTTACACCTAATTAGAAGAATTACTCTCTAATATATTTTTTCATTTAAGCTATTCCTATTGTCTCACAAGACGATTTTCAAACCTGAGAAAGCTCTTTCACCTCTGACCTGAGTAGCTAGTTCACCCAAAACTGACATACCAATTTTATAAAACTGGGCATACTGTAGATAGTTTTCTTCCCAAAATTCAAGCATCATTTTTCTTTCTCAACTTTTTGTATACCATCAAATCTTGTTAATATATAAAGTCAATATTAACAGTACAGTTATTTGTTCTCAATTTAACTTTTTCCTTTCATTTTGAGAAATAATTCCATCTCATCAGCACCATCATTTGAAATGAAAGTATTTCCTGAATAACTCTCCTTTGTTACACTTTCAGTATTGCTCCCTTTCAGATTTTCTATCGTTTCCCAAATGCTTTTTAAATGTTGTATGCCTTCACTGAAAGTTCAGAACTAAGTAGAATTTGATAATGAAGATCTAGATAAACTGCTTCTAATATGCTGTCATTTTCAATGAGTTTTTACCTTGGCATTAAATTTTTCAATATGTTTCCAAATGTATTAAGTTCTTAATTTTAGCTTTGTTTCCATGCACATACCAAAAACATTACTCATGGTTAGTTTTTCATTTTGCAATCTTGCTGTAACTTTCTTTAAATATTTTAAAGAAATAACACTGCAAAAAAAAAATCAAGTTTCCAAAATTAATTTCACACATTCCCATTTGTCATCAGAAAAGTAATATTTCACATTTTTCTCAGCTAATAAATAGCAGAGAAATTTGTATCCTAGTAAACTTTCTAACATATCTATATACAGTTCCATTTTGTTGGGCAAATCAGTATAGGTTGCCTTAATTCTTTTCCAAAAATTGGTAGACAATATCAGAATATGAAGTATTCAAATGACTTCACAACATTCTCCTAAACATTCTTCCAGTTAAATATCCTTTACTGCATCTTTGATAACTAATAGAAATATGCATGCAGCACACTTTAACCAATCAGTCTTTTCTTGTAAACTTTCTTGCTTCCACCATACTGTGCAATGGTTAATGTCTACAAGTTAGAGTACACTAAGTCTTCAAAACTGTCATTTTGCCCTGACAGTTGCCATTCAATTTCACTGCCATTTCTGAGCAAATCAAAAAATTTAATCATATTAGTGCCATTATCTCTGGTTACAAATAAATCTGTTGTTGTACTTCTCTAAAATTTGATACATGATATATTTTTATGTGCAAACCTGTGTGTCTTTCTTTTAATTCTTTCATTCCCAGTGTCAACAGCTGTATCTTACCATCTAGTGTGAACTAAGCATTAATCCCTATAAGTTACTGAATGAACCTATTGGCAATGTCTATTTTCAAAGAGAAAATTCATTTTTCTAGGTTTCTACTAATATTGGAGCTAAGTTTTAAGGACAAATGAGGCATCATTTCTCCAGTATTCTCTGAGTTGATTGAAAAATTTGACCAACTGAAGCAATAATTAGATTTAAAATTTTACAGAATCCTGAATACTCAATTCACTCAAATGAACAATCATTAACAATAACTAATTCAACACATACCTTGATAATTATGTCTTTATCTGATTCTTCTTTAGGCATTCTGGAACAGCAAACTCATTGAATGTTTTTGTTGCTTATTTGGAACACTACTGACATTTGCTTCAATCTTCTTTGCCTTCTTCTTTTCCACTGCATTCTATTCATCACTATGGTAGCTCTCTAAATTCACAGCATGGTCTCCAACCACATATATGTTGCAATTTTACATGTGCTTTTATTTTCAATCTTCTCATACATGAAAAATTCTCAACATGGATTCATCCCATACATGAACTCCAGGATTAAAAAATAGTATTAACTTTAGGGCATATCTTATCATCACTATATTACATTACAGGAGCTCTGGTAGCATAGTGCCTAAGGCATTTGACTGGGAAACAGAAGGTTAGAGGTTCAAACCCACGAGCCACTCCTTAGAAGGAAGACTGGGCAATCTACTTCCGTAGAGATACCACCTCAGAAACCCAAGGAGGGGTTACTATGAGTCTGGACTGACTCGATGGCAGTGAGTTTGAGGTTTTTTTGGTATATTACATTATAGACTTTGATAACATAAAGAGAAGAGAAGGCATAAATACACTTGGATAAATGAATTTAAGCCAGTACATATTAAAATGCTTCTAGCCATGTATCTTCAGTATATTAGAAAAACCAGAATAACTTCAGTTTTATATTCATGAACTTTGCCAATTTCTCCCATTTGAAGTCCTCTTTACATTTTTCCAGTTCCTTTTAAAGAAACATCTCACTTAATAGTAATGCTATCAGGTTGTTTTTAGTGAAGTTATAGTGTGTCATGACTGAGGCATTAATTTTCTTTCTGCTATTGTTGTGTTGCTATGTGCTGTGGAGTCGGACCCGACTCATAGCAACCCCTCCTTGGGTTCCAAGGCAGTATCACTATGGAAGTAGATTGCCCCATCATCCTTCTGAGGAGTGGCTGGTGGGTTTGAACCGCCAGCCTTCTGGTTAGCAGTCAAGTACCTTAGGCACCATGCTACCAGAGCTCCTTTTTTCCTCTAGTAGCTGGTATTTGTTGATGTTTCTATTTGTGAAATAAATATCAAATATAAACATAAGTACAAACAATGTGTGACGATTCCTTTAAATTGAGATTGAATACAAGAATGGAACCATAAAAAATTATACACTGTATAATAAAGAGAGCTGTTGTATTATGGGGGTTGCAATCAATGTCATGAAACAAAATGTGTGTGAACTGTTATATGGAAAATGAATTTGCTCCATAAACTTTCATCCAAATCACAATAAAAGAAGTTATACACTATTTTCTATTTCTTGATTTTAATATCACACTTAAAAATATGAATAATGTACTTTTTAAATGTATATAGTCACCTGACAAATTTCCATTCACATGAAACTCTGTTCTGGACTCCATGCAGTTACCAGCTCTTTCAGGTTTCTGACTGAGTGTTCTCAACTACTGAGAATTTCTCACATCTTTGGTAGACACAGCTCAAATTACTGTGAGAGAAGTCAAGAACAGAGCGGAAGTGATGAACTCTAATTGGCCTGTGAATCATCTGGCATAACAGCAGTTACCATGTATAACAGCGACTAGGTTGCTTCCCAAAGGAATTAACCGTGCCTTTACCAGCCATGTGCCAGAGAAGCATTGACATACTTGAGTACCCAGTGCAAATCAAACATGCATGGTCCAATGGTTGTTCTTACAATTTAAAAATTATCTTTGAAATGAAAATGGCAAAGCTAAAAGTAATGGCTTTTTTGGGGGTTCAGGAACTGTTTTTCATTTGGGTTTTGGTTTTACTTCAGCAAAAAATTTGGGTTTTTTCAGTTTAGTTTTTGGTTCTGTAAGGAGCTCTGGTAGCATAGTGCCTAAGGCATTTGACTGCTAACCAGAAGGCTGGTGGTTCAAACCCACCAGCCACTCCTGAAAAAGAAGGTTAGGTAATCTACTTCCATAGTGATACTGCCTCGGAAACCCAAAGAGGGGTCACTATGAGTTGGGTCTGACTTGAGGGCACATAACAATGACAACAACAACAAACACCTGGCAGTCTGTGGTACATTTAATATCGCCAAAATTACAATTCAAATGCATCAATTTTCTTTGACTTCTTTATTCATTATCCAGCTTTCACAGGCATTGGAGGTAATTGAAAATACCTTAGCTTAAGTCAGGCACACCTTACTCTTCAAAGTGCCAAGTTTGCTCTTTCACACTTTAAAGAGATCTTTTGCAGCAGTTTTTCCTATTGCATTACATCATTTGATTTCTTGACTTCTGCTTCCATGGGCATTGATTGTGGGTCCAAGTAAAATGAAATCTTTGACAAATTCAGTAGTTTCTCCATTTATCATGCTGTTGCTTATTGCCCAGTTGCGATGATTTTTGCTTTCTCTATGTTAATGTGTTATGCACACTGAAGACTGTAGTCCTGGGTTTTTGACACATACTAGCCATTTAATAAACATTTGTTGAATGAATGAATGCATGAATAAATAAGTTGATTTTAAATTACCAAAGCCTAACATGGTGCCTGGCATAAAAGCTGCACTGAATACATGAATAACATGTGAACAAAAGTCCAATCTTACATCTTTTGCTTCATCTTCCCTTCTCTGCTTTGGGCTTTCCCAACAGATCTTCCTCCTTGAGTTGTTGCAGATTCGAGAGGGAGAACAAGATGGCCCTTGGCATAACTTTAACTCAATTTATTGTCAGCAATCTGTCACTCCAGGGTCAC
The DNA here is from genome assembly GCF_000298275.1 of Orycteropus afer afer. Taxonomy (NCBI): domain Eukaryota; kingdom Metazoa; phylum Chordata; class Mammalia; order Tubulidentata; family Orycteropodidae; genus Orycteropus; species Orycteropus afer. The sequence continues at coordinate 1,713,670 of NW_006921703.1, read as the reverse complement.
AAGTTGTTGAGGGAAATGGCCCATGCTTATAGGAAGATTATGTGACAGGATATGGGGTGAGAAGGCAAAGTTCGGAGGTAGTATTCCAACTTGGTGTGCATAAGTGAGTTCCTCCAGGGCAGTCAGCCTGAGCACACACACACACCTTCCTCTCCCCTTCCGCTTCACCCCTCCTTTTCCTTCTCCTCCCTTTCCAGCCTTTATACTTCATGACAGTGCAATGAAGGGCTGGTTTGAGGGAGGAGGTCCCCTGATTACTCACAGATCTATACGTGCACATACCAAAGAGAAAACGCATATAATCATATTAAGACAGTTTGTTTTCATATCTATACAGTTTACAGTGATATAAAGTTGACAGTTTCTAGGCATAGTTTTCCTTAAATAAGCCCTCCATATTTTTCCTGGATGTGAAAGGCCATTTTCACAGCCAGAAAAAGAGCACTTGAGAAATTTTTGGGGACTGAGTGGTGCTTTGGGCTGTCTTCCTCAGTTAATAAGCAGTGAATAGTGTGTATTAAATTGTGTTTCTACCTAATTAAAATCAGCAAGAGTGCCTTTCAAATCAAAGCCATCCCGCCCAAACTATTTGGACTGCAGAACTCGGACATTTGATAGCACAAGTCCAAGCAAGTTGCATTCCAAATATGATAACACATTTACTTGGGCTATAGAGTCTGTTCAGTGTTTGGACCAAATGCCTCTCTCCTCTCTGTGTCAGCCTTGGCGTTCACACAAAGATTTGCAACAGGACATTGAGGGCACAGATTTCAGGCCCTTGATTCATTATTTCCTTAGAGATTACTCTAAAAGAGAGCATATATGTTAAACTTGTGTTCCTTGAAGACATAATCGATCACCCATAGCTCTTAGCACAGGTTCTTTCCCATATAGTGTTGTTGTTGTTGTAGTTGCCATTAACTCCTGGTGTTCCCATGTGTGCAGAGAAGAGCTCCCGAGGATTTTCAAGGCTGTGACCTTTCAGAAGCAGATTGCCAAGACTGTCTTCTGATGTGTCTTTAGGTAGATTTGAACCTCCAGTTTTTCAGTTACTAGTCAAGAATTTAACCACTGACACCTCCCAGAGACTTCTACCCATACAGTAAGCTATGAATATTGGCTACTTATTGATGTAAATTTTAAAAATTGAGTTAATAAGATTGCAAACACTGATACTCCCTTCTTAGGTTGAGAACAATTATCCAGGCCTACCTGAGGTCCTCTCTTGCACTACCTCTGACTTAATCCAGGTAAGAGCCCTATTCCCCTGGCATGACATCATCTTCCCAAATCCTTTTGGGCTCCTTAGAAGAAAGCGGCAATTGAGGGGTAAAATAAATAGTCTCCCTTTTCAATAAACCAAATTACCCAGACCATCCAAGAGCATTTTATTTAA
>NW_006921703.1:1700119-1711989 GCF_000298275.1 Orycteropus afer afer | reverse complement strand
TTTTTAGAGGACCTTCATTCTTGGAAAAGAAATAGGGTTTTATATTTCAATGCCATGGAATTTTCTCTGAGTGACCTGAGCCAGAGAATAATTTTGCCTATAACTGAGTCATATGAAAACCCTCAATAACTCCACCGCATAAATGTGTGTAGCTTACCAGGGCTCTTCCTTCTATACACTTAAACTTCTTGGAGAACAAAAGAGTTGGTTGGTTTGGGCTAAGTGACTTGGGTACATTGGGATGAATCATTGGAACAATTCTCCAACTCTAAATGATTACAAGTGCCTTATGAAAATATATCCTTTAAGCCAGGACATAGATGTCATCTTAAATTCTTTCTGGAACAAGGTAGGGAACACACACAGTTTACATGCTGCACGTTCATACACGTAACATAAATGGAAGATCTGAATGTTCCAGAACCCCAGTCTGACTAACAATAGCTACTGTTTATTCAGCAATTATCATGTGATAGATACTATTCTGGGAGCTCTGGTGGTATAGTGCCCAAGGCATTTGACTACTAACCAGAAAGCTGGAGGTTCAAATCCACCAGCCACTCCTCAGAAGGAAGGTTGGACAATCTACTTCTGCAGTGATACCACCTCAAAAACTCAAGGAGGGGTCGCTATGAGTCGGGTCTGACTTGAGGGCAGTAAGTAGATCCTATTCTAACCACTTCATTATAAATGAGTTATATGTTATATAGAGTCCATGGATGGTGTAAACAGTTAATGTGATGAACTGCTAACCAAAAAGGGAGAGGTTTGAGTCCACTCAGAGGCATCTCAGAAGAAAAGTGATCTACTTCCAAAAAATCAGCCATTGAAAACTCTTTAGACAAAGTTCTACACATGGGGTCACCATGAGTCAGAACTGATTCAGTGACAACTGGCTTTGGCTTTATATATTACATGAGTTGTGTATTAGCTCATTTAACACAACTGCTACTATTACTGATACTACTACTGTGCCTATTTTACTGATGAGGAAATTTGAGGCACATAGAAATTAAGACCCTGCCATGAACTCAAGATTGTTCTGGGCTCGAAGCATAAAGCACAGTTCCTGCTTACCAGCACCTCATAGTCTGTGGAAGGAAAGGTTGTGGCAGAACTCCAGGACAGTGAGGGTGCTGGACACACCCCCTGCTGGCTCAAGTCCCTGGAGGATAGTGAATGAAACTGCTGCTCTCCTACAAGCCCTCTCTCTCTCACCCAGGCAGGTGGCCCTGGAGACTGGCAGTGGGGAGGGTGGATGCACTGCTGAGAACGTGAACGGGAGGCAAGATAAGTAAACCCTGTCTAAAGTGGCTGTTTTCCAGAATGGTTTCAGTTCTGGAAGTATCCTGGAAAAAAAAGTAAGGTAAAAGCTAAAGTTGGGAGCTCTGGTAGTGTCGTGTAAGGCATTTGACTGCTAACCAGAAGGCTGACGGTTCAAACCCACCAGCCACTCCTCGGAAGGAAGATGGGGCAATCTACTTCTGTAGTGATACTGCCTCGGAAACCCAAGGAGGGGTCACATGAGTCGGGTCCAACTCGACGGCACATAACAACAACAACAACAGCAAAAGCTAAAGTTAACTAAGGAGACATTCTAGCCTCTGCAATTATGAGCCCTATAACGGTACATGTCTGCAGAACTCCAGCACCCAGGATGTTGTCACACCAATATGACTCCTCCAATGACAGGATAAGGAAAACGCCTATGTGATCAACATTCTGGCATTTTCCATAAATCTAATGAGTATTTCTACTGACCTGTGTCTCACTTTGCAAGAAACTATGCCCGTTGCCTCCCTTTTCATGCCTTCTCTGAGCGCCAACACCTATTTACTGAAAGTGAAGCCTGCATCCCATTGCCTGATTTCTGGTCCCTCCTGCACCTCTCTTAAAAACAAATCTGAGTTCATTTCAAGAATTCTAAAGTAAATTATGTTCAATCTACCAGAGACCATTTACAAATATGAGATTATTATATAAGTATCCTTCATTTAAAGTGTGCCTAAGACAGCATATGATGTCCAGCAGTTACACAAAAGGTAAGCTAAAAGATTAATATTTACTACAAAGGTGCAGTAAATTCCTTTCATGCCTTAGGAGGTTTAAAAGCATGATTCAACTTGCACTCCCACCTCCGAATGCAACCATACACACGCCATCTTGTTTCATTTTAAGTCGATTGCCCACACTCAGGAATAACACTTATTACATCTTTATTGTATACACTTATCTGAGAGCTTATCCTATCCAACAATAGAATTCTATCCAACAACTAAAAAAAATTTTAGCTTAATCTGATGCTGAATAAAAGTGATTACATAAACATGTGAGATCCCTGTCACCTCTTGTTCTTGGCACTATGTGAATAACAATCTACATGTCCCTTGGGCTCATGATGAGCACATGAGCTTACTGCTGAGAAGAAGAACCTGCTGTTCATATTACACATCAGGGCTGGAATGAGCAACCTTAGTCATAGCTCCAACTCACAGAGGAACGTTGGCTCCAAGGAGATGCATCAGAACTGACAGTTACCTTGAAGTGAACAATTGGCCTATAAAGTATAGTTTTATGGCCTCAATAATTGATTTCCACTCTGTCTCACAGGTGTACATGCATATTGTTTTTCTATTGAAGAAACTATAATATCTCACTCTTTGCACCACACAATCTCCTCTCCCAGGGAGCATATTAAATGCCTCTCCAGTTTCCAAATCTTAGTTAAGAGTTCTGTAAAAAATAACTAGGTGTTTCACACAGCCATTGCTAAGATGTTGATTTATTCTACCCTTACAGACACTTCCAATCAGAAAGCTACTCAATTTTGTATGAAAGAAGTTAAAAAAGATTTCTTCTTTGCCATATCATCTTATCTAAGGCAGCCAAATAATAGATCATCATTAACCAGCATGTATAGCCAAAAAAACAAACCAAATTAAACCCGTTGGCAATGAGTCGATTCCAACTCATAGGGACCCATGTGTTACAAAGTAGAACCGCTCCATAAGGATTTCTTGACTGCAATCTTTCAAAAGCAGATTGCTAGGCCATTTTTCTGTGGCACTGTTGGGTGAGTTCATAGTGCCAACCTTTCGGTTCATAAAGGAGCACAAACCATTTGCATCACCCAGGGGTTTGATGGGTACATTATTGTTGTTGTCCTTGTGTGCCATCAAGTCAATTATGACTCATAGCAACTTTGTAGGACAGAGTAAAACTGCTCCACAGGGTTTCATAGCTTGTATTCCTTATAGGAGCAGATCACCAGGATTTTTGTCCCATGGAGAGACTGATAGACTTGAACTGTCAACCTTTTGGTTAGCAGTCGAGCTCTTAACCATTGTGCCACTATGACTCCTTTTGATGGGTGTAAACCAAAACACTAAACTCACTGCCTTGGAGTCAGTTCCAACTCATAGCAACCCCTCCTTGGGTTTCCAAGGTGGTACCTCTATGGGAGATTGCCCAATCTTCCTTCTGAGAAGTGGCTGGTGGATTTGAAACTTCAGCCTTCTGATTAGCAGTTAAATGCCTTAAGCACTATACCACCAGAGCTCCTTTTGATGGGCATAGAGACATCTAAATTAATTACATGGCATCCCTTCCAAATGCTCAAGTCTATAGGCCAGGATCTGATTCAAAGATTCTCATGACCAAGTGAGAAGCCAGGTTTCTACCTCCAAACATCACCTTTAATTTACACTCTACAGGTTGGCCAGATGAATTTCACAAAAGGAGAGAATTTCCTCAGCTCTCTGGCAGAGCAATAGATAGGCAAATACCCATGATTCAATATTGTTTATTTTATCTTCTACTTACTGCCTTTAATGAACTGTATTACTTCTTCATAAATTTATTCATTTTCTATATAACAAAGATCTCCTTTTGGTCTTAGTTATACTTCTAGACTGGCACAGTGCCTTGTGAAATAGGTATTCCATAAATATTATTTGGATAAATGATGAATATTTAGCAACTCAGGTAGGAGTGAAAGTGAAGATTTTATCATCTAATGTTTAAAAAGGTAGCATGAATGAACCTTGAAAACATTATGCTGAGTAAAATAAATCAGGTACAAAAGGACAAATATTATACAATCTTGCTTCTGTGAAGTATCTACAATAGATAAGTGTGTAGAAACCAAACTTTATTAGTGGTTACTAGGGGCAGATGGGAGGGGAAGAGCGGGACTCATTGCTTAGGGAACACTGAGTTTCTATTTAAAATAATAGAAAATTTGGAACCAGACTTATAATGGAGATAGTTGAACAACATGATGATCATAATTAATGTAACTGAATTGCACATGTGAAGAATGGTAAAATGGCAAATGCTTTGTTACATATATATATACCACAAAAAATACCCACCAGCCCCCTCCAAAAAATCAATCAGTCCATTGATAGGAACCATCTCCATTGTAATCAAGACAAATATGGGGCATCTTTCTCATCCCTTCCTCAGTCTATCTAATTAGAACGTCTTTGTCTGATTATCCTTCAAAGCTACCCTTGCTTTGGTGAAGAGGGGAAGCAGAAGGAAAGAAAGGTCCTCTCCAAACCTTCATAACAAATTTTCTTAATGATGAATTTGAACATTCAGATGCTATTTTTTTTCTTTCCTTAAAAGTATGATGGACAAATTGTTCTGAAAGCTTGGCTTATTATGAAGAATTTATTGAAAGGAAAAAGAACCATCGGTCCAAACTTTTCTGGATGTTTTTTAAATAGAGAAGAACCTTAAAAGTTAATCCTGGGTGCCTCCTAAAGTCTAAGAGGGCAAAAACATACTTTATTAATTAAATGCTTTATTGTGCTAATATGTCAGTTCTAAATAGGTCACACTTCAGCTATTCTGAACCTTATCTACTTTGCATATTGGTAACCAAACTTTGCAATCCTCTGGTTATAGTTACCATGTAACCCTTATTTCTACTCACTTGGAAAGGAAGAGTATGTGGAGTCCTGGCCCTCTGTCTTAGCCCTGTGATCCTGAGACTCATTTTTCTCATCCGTAAGTTGAAAGGATTGGGGTAAGATTTTCAAATCCTCAAGGGCCATTACAGACATGGGATATGGGATGTAAGGAAGGGAAGGAGCCTACAAATGCAGTTCTACTTTAATCTGAGTTCATACTGTAAGATTTTCTTTGAACAAAAAGGGTTTTGGCATTTAAAAAAGAACATTTGCAAACTCCTGAATTAAATGTTTATGTAAAAATTACAGCTTTATAGTTGTTTAATCTTTGGTTTGATTTTATAACCTGGTAATATCTATGCCTTCTCTAGGCATAAGGATAAACTTTTGGTCAGGACACAACACCTTCATTTACAAACGTTCCTCCAGAAAGTTGGTCCATAATAAGAAGGTCTACTGTGTGGTAAGAATTCTAGGAGGAAACAGTAAGAGGCGATGAGCAAGGGATTGTACTCCTGCCATTGAGGAGGAGGTAGCTGAGGGTCAGGAGACAAAGGAGAGCAAAAGAACTTCCATAACAATAGAAGTCATGGAGACAGAATCGATCTGGAAGGAAGGAAACCACGAATAAAGCCAAACAAAACCCAACTTACTGCTGCTGAGTCGGATCTGACTCACAGAGACCCCTCCTTGAATGGAAGAGGAAAAATGGTTCTGAAGTGGCTATCGACCTTAAAAAGATGGAAAGAGATGTGAAAAGTCTATCACAGATAGGACTCTGCAAACTCAAAAAAGAGCTGAGGAGAAGAAGAGTGAAAACTGACAGAAAGAACATAATAGGGAGATGGTGAAAATTCTGACATTCTTTCAGAAAGCTTTCTAAGGAATGATTTCCAGAAGGCAAGAAAGAAAAAGTTAAAATCAGAAGGTAAAGATAGAACAAATATAAATTTCACCATAAAAGGAGGAAAGAGTAGGCATAAAAACCACAAAGAAACAAACAAAGAAAATGAAAAGAAAAGTAGAACTTAGAGGATTCAGCCAAAAAAAACAAAGATTGTTTTAAGTCAAATGTCTAGGAAAAAGGATATGTCTTTGGTGGAAGCTGACAGTGCTAAAGATTATCTTCTGAGGCAAACTATCACTAAAAGATCTTATAAATAAATGCCTCATATTGGTTTCATGGCTCTCAAAGGGCTCAGAACACAGTCATAAAACGTCTTACAGTTAAAACCTGAAGGCCAGCTACTACCAGCTTATTCACAAACAACACCACAGACGCAACACACTGCCGTCAGCTCGGATCCGACTCATAGAGACCCCTCCTTGGGTTTCCGAGGCAGTATCACCATGGAAGTAGGTTGCCCAACCTTCCTTCCGAAGAGTCACTGGTGGGTTTGAACTGCCAGCTTTCTGGTTCACAGTCAAATGTCTTAGGCACTATGCTACCTCTATTTACATCTGCACAACAATTCTCTTAACTTCCTCTCTGTTAGATTTTATCAACACATTTAAAATTGAGTAAGAAAGCAAAGAAGATGACCATTTCTATGTTGTGGTTGTTAGTTGCTGTTAAGTCAGTTCTGACTCATGGTGACCCTAGAAACATGTAAGCCACTCTAATATGAAAAACTGATAGATGAGTGGTGGGATGATTTCTATAGAGAAGAAAAAAAATAACTTAGGGGAGGTATAAACCAGTGTAAAAGTTTAGGTAGCATCATTTTGCAAATCTGAAAAATTAAGTGATTTAAATGTTATGACTGTTTCTGCAAATACAAAACCTTTTTTTTTCCCAATCCATGCTTGCTATGAACTCTCCAAGTCCACCAAGATAAGCAAAGTGAAACTCTGTGGGTTATAATAAGTTGAACAAGTCAATGATCTCATGAGGTTTGAATCTTGTCATGAAACTTCTGCTAACTCTGCTATGAAATTTGTCACTTTTTCTGTTTTGAAAATGGTGACAACCAGTACACTTTATTGATATTATTTATTTATTTAAATGAATCCAAAAGAGCATAAAAGCTATATAATGTAGAAGAAAAAAGTAACCTTGAACAGTTTTTATAGAGCTAAGTGGCCACAATTCAACAATGACATTAGATGTTTAATGCAAATAATAGAATGAAAAAGATTTTGTTTTAGGCTCAGCCTGTGATGAAGAGAGCTTCTGGGATGGTTTCCTCCTCCTGGGGGAAGGAAGCAGATTTATCACTGCCCCTTTCTGGAATATGACTGATATAGAACTATTTATAAAATTTGCATCTCATTGTGAGAAATGAGAAAGAAATTCCTCTCATCGTGAGCAAGGCTCCTCCTCTTGCCCAAGCTATATGAGAGACAAAACAAAAACACTAAAGCATCCTGGTAGAGAGCACTGTTGGAAGGGTGCACTGAAGGACTGACAGTAGAGAGGAGCATGGTGCTCCTATAGAAGAGGAAATCTTTGGGTTTCTGGTACACTTCTCACCAGGGAGCTCCGCTGGTGTAGTACCTAAGGCATTTGACTGCTAACCAGAAGGCTGGCGGTTCAAACCCACCAGCCACTCCTCAGAAGGAAGATTGGGCAATCTATTTCCGTAGTGATACTGCCTCAGAAACCCAAGGCGGGATCGTTATGAGTTGAATAGACCTGATGGTAGTGAGGTTTTCTTTTTTTTTTTTTTTCCCCTCACCAAGGCACAAATATACAGAACCATGACTTCAATGTGGGGGTCGATCCAATGGCCCTCATGCTAGCCTGGGCAAAGTCTCTCCCTCTGGCAGAGCCTGTTTCACCACAGCCCCCTGAATATAGCATCTCCCTTCTCAACTTTGCTTGGCTTTCTTCTCTACTTCTTCTTTATCCCAGAACTCAGTACAAGCCCAGCCTCCTCTCTAAAGCATTTCCTGACCTTCCAGTTCATGCTGATCTCTCCCTTCTCTGAATTTCTTCCACACCCAGAGTTTGACCTGAGAACTCTGGCATGAAATCTCATGCTGCCTTTCATTTTTCTCTATATCAAGTACAGATGGTTTGCTGTCCCATTTAGATAGCAAACTAAGAAGATGGGCAGACATCTCATATCTCTTTTTCCCTATTGACCTAAATAATTCCTTGCTCAGAAATTACTTGCTGAGTTGAATTGATTCAAGGTGAATGTGAGAAGGAAATATACACAAACTAAAATACTTGAAACAGGATAGATCTGCATGTTTCCTTTTCCTAAGCATACAACTCTAACTCACTATCACTGAGTCAGATCCGACTCATAGCGACCCCTCCTTGGGTTTCCGAGGTGGTATCACTACAGAAATAGATTGCCCAACCTTCCCTCTGAGGAGTGGCTGATGGGTTTGAACTGCCAGCTTTCTGGTTAGCAGTCAAATGGCTTACCACTATGCCACCAGAGCTTCCCCAAAGTCCTTCTCTGCTCAGAATTAGAGTGAAACAGTAGCAACGAACTAGTGAAAAGTGGTTGGAGAATAAAGTAAGTCTTTATTATTCTTCTCCTTCTAGATAGAGGCCTTTGCTATGCACTACCTCCAGATTTAAGAATTGTCTATGATTTGGGAGAAAATGATATTTTTCTGAAGCCAATTTCTGATCCTTAGACATCTAATATGTTTATTCATTCATTATGTATTTATTAGAAATATACAGTTATCAAGTGCCCATTGTGTGCACTATGGCCAGTGTTGGGTGTACATGAATAAAACTTGTACAATCATTACCCTCATGGAATGCATAGATTGATAATGAGAACAGTTTTTAAAAAGTAAACAAACAAACCTAAAACAAAATAGAAATGTGTAGATTATGGCATGTGAATTATGGCTCAAAAAAACAGGTACCACAAAACAAAGACAGAGAGAGAGACTATGGAGACGGGTCTTCTTAAATAAGGTGGTCAAACCAAAATAAAACCCATTGCAGTCAAGTTCATGTGTGTCAGAGTAGAACTGTGCTCCATAGGGTTTTCAGTGGCTGACTTTTCTGAAGTAGATTGCCAGGACTTCTATCCGAGGCACCTCTAACCTCCAACCTTTCTATAAACAGCCGAGTGCATTAACTATTTGTACCACTTAGGGACTCCAAAGAAAATGGTCAGAAACACCTATTTCTACATTATGATCTGAGCGTGTATACACAATCATTGTCATCAGCATATCCTCAAAAGATGTCTTGCATACACTAGGCCCTTCTTAAATGTTCATGGCCCAAATGAAACATTATGGAGAATACATTTCTATCTCCCAAATACTGAATCAGTATCTATAGTTCAGCAAGATCTTCAGATGATTCTTATGTATACATATTATTATGTATAAATAAGATGCAGGGATCTTTTTAAACTGTAGATCTGATTCAGTATATGGGAGATAGAAATGCAAATTCTCAGCAGGGGGTCAAACTAGAATGAACCAGTTTGAAGTCCTAGGGAACACAAAACATTTTGTAGTCACATCCTGTCACAAGTCTTCTGGTTGCATTTTAACATGTCTAGTTGGATCAGTTTTTCCTGAGTTCACCCCATTCCCCCTCTTTTTTTTGTGGGGGGGTCACTTTAATCTCCAACTGCTTCATTTTCCACTTTGATGAGTCACTCAGCCAAAGGATGGAGAACATAAGTCATTACATTTTTCATCTTTGCAGATAATTTGATACCGTACATAGTCCTTCAGAAAGTTTCTTCTGTATTTATATCTTGGCAAAGGCATAATACTTTGTTTGCAACTCTTCTATTCTCACTGCCAACTTTTTCTGGAAAAATCAAAGAAAATAAGATGCAGGATACATCAAGCCACAACCACTTGGCTCCCTGGTGCTGTAGGGTTTTTCTCATTCCCCAGCCCCCTCACTGGTTTCCATCTCTCTCTCTTTTTGCTGATGTTTCTGAGGACTGAGGACAGTCCCTCAGGGCTTTCCTGGGATACACAGTTGTATTCTTGCGTTACCTGAGAACATGGTAATCCCTTTCCTCTTTCACACTCCCAAAATTAAACATTCCAGAAAAACTCTTCTTCAAGGTAAAGTGGACTGGCTTAATTCCTGACAGGTTTTCTACTTGTGTTCACATAAGAAGCAGAGAAAAATTAGGTGTTCTCCAACAGTCTCTCTAAGAATACAAAGACATGAAGCTCCTAATCTAAACCAGCCCAGAATTCCAATGTTTTGGATATATTGTATTCCCTACAAATTGTTCAAGCTAGCACCTCTAATAACAAGGAGGAATTATTAGACTCAGCAAAGATAAATTAAATTACCATTTGCTGTCCAGTATAGCATTTAAGAGTGCTTTCCCTGACAGAACCAAACAATTGTTACAAAAGTGAAAGTGTCTCTTCAGTGAATGGAAGTAAAAAGTGAGTTATTTACCAACAGTCAACAATAATGACATTAAAATACAAGCCTTGGTCCTCGAGTCAGAGTAAAACTTGGTTTTGTTGACATTTAGGTATGAATGTTTTCAGTATATTGTACATGACTCTACAGTAAAATACTGACACTGTATTTGTTTGCTTTTTGATCCTCACATGTCTGAAATCTTTCCTATAAATAAACAGTTCACTCAGGTTTATTTGTGGCTAGCACTGGATTTTAGTTCCTGATACATCTACTGAAGATCTACTTCTGTAGGGACACTTCTCAATTATAAGAAAAGACTAATGTGTTGTGAATAAAACAAACGAACAAACAACAACAAAAAAAAAAGCCACTTGCTGTAGAATGAATTCTGACTCACAGTGACTTCATGTGTTTCAGAATAAAACTGTGATGCCTAGGGTTTTTCACAGCTATAATCTTACAGAAATAGATTGCCAGGACTTTTTCCACAGCATCATTGAGTGGATTCTAACCCCCAATCATTCAGTTAGCAATTGAGCACTAATGATTTACTTCACCCAATGGGCCTATATTATATGGAGAGAATGTATGGAGTTGGGACCACCCCTTAAGTGGAATGCCCATCACTGAATTTAACAGCATATTTGATTCAAACATTGAATAAAGAGTTTTATTAACAATTCAAAGTTTCAGTTGAGATCTTTCATGATCTACCTAAGGAATTAAATTGACAACAGCATCTTGAAAGGTTAGATAGGAAATTTAAGGGACACTGAATTTATGGTAATGGAGAGGAATAACTCAGAAAAGAAGGGTGAGAATGATTGCCCAACTCAAAGAATGTCAATGTTTCTGAATTATACATGTAGAAATTGTTGGACTGGTGTATGTTTTGCTGTGTTTATTCTCAACAAAACAAAAATAAAAATATTAAAAAAAGGAAAGAAATAAAAGTAAATTCAAAGATTCAGTCATAGCTTTGATAATGAACTTGAAAATGTTCAATTTCTTATATCATACAGGTATAGTTAAAGGATATATCATTTTAGTACAGATTTAAGAGGACCCACCAATTATAACACTAATATAATCACAGAAGGAGGCCAAATTAGTAGGGTGAGCATTCAAACAGATTGTCTTTCTATCTGTTTTGGAATTTGACAGACTAATCAAGCTAGATGATTATTAAATCAGTTAGGTATGTGTGTCTCCTTCACTTTTCTCACAGACCTAACCCCAGAACATGGTCCTGCTATTTGTAGCCACTAGACTGAAGGCTACATATTTGCAGACTTAGTTGTTGCTTCCAATATCAGATCAGTGGAACCTCTGCCCTTGCCTGATCTGCAATTAAGATGCAGCAGAGAAAGAACTGCTCTGCAGGTGCCAAAACATGAATGGAAAATGCAACAGAGATAGCCATTGCTTTATGAGATTTAGACCGTATTTCCTTAAAATGTTTTTTTCTGCACATTTACAAAGCTAAGTGGTGATTGACTGACAGAGAGCCCTGGATTTAAATCCTCCTATGCTCTGGTAGCATAGTGCCTAAGGCACTTGACTGCTAACCAGAAGGCTGGCGGTTCAAACCCACCAGCCACTCCTCGGAAGGAAGGTTG
>NW_006921703.1:1697744-1699894 GCF_000298275.1 Orycteropus afer afer | reverse complement strand
TGGGGCAATCTACTTCCGTAGAGATACTGCCTCGGAAACCCAAGGAGGGGTCGCTATGAGTCAGGTCCAACTCAATGGCACATAACAACAACAACATCTCTTCAAGTGTCAGCGAGGATTGAACAAGATAACATACTACCTGCTACATACTCAGGCCTCAATGAAGAGCAACTACTATTACTATTATTGTTACTAATGTCAATGATATCTGAAATTTTCTAATTGCTGTTGTTTTTGTTGCCATTAAGCTGGGCTCGAACTCATGGAGACCCCATACAAAACAGGATGAAACATGGCCTGGTCTTGTGTCATCCCTGTAATAGATTCTGATCTGGACAGTTGAGATTCATAGAGTTTTCACTGGCTGATTTTTGGAAGTAGGTTGCCAGGCCTTTCTTCCTAGTCCATCTTAGTCTGTAACCTCTGCTAAAACTTGTTTGGCATCATAGCAACATATGAGCCTCCACTGCAGACTGGTAGTGGCTACATATGAGATGCATTGGCCAGAAACTGGACCCAATCTTTCACATGGAAGGCAAGAATTCTACCACTGAAACACCGAAGCCTCTTTTTTTAATTGTAAATCACCTCAAATCTTTATGAAAGGAAGCACATTCTAGAGAAACATTTGAAGTGGATCCATTAGATGAGAAGCACTAGCTATTTTTCCAGAACATTTGAAAAATCCTTTGATATCCACAATACTCTCTTATATTCTTATATCCTGTCTATAAATCTGCCCTTACACATACCAAATGACTATAGCCAATGTTTACCACTAGCATACAAGGATACATATAAAGTTAGCTCTTGACCTGTTGACAATAATCTGGACTGGAAATCTTTTGTCTGCCCAACAAAAACCAATGAATTGGAAAATCTTTCATTGTAGAGCCTGAGGCCAAGCTAATATTACATTTTAGTAGTGTGTGCTCTTTTTGATCATCAGATTAACCCTAAATTAGTTGGAATCTAAAGATACTAAATTCTAAATAAGATAATGAAATTTTGTGAAGAATTATTGTTTGAATTAAGACACAAATGCTATACTTGAGTAGGACTGGTTTCAGGGATAGTATCTGCAGAGGTTAGTGGGTTGTGTGTCCATGCATGACCTTGCCTTGTAGAATGCCTGTTGACCTTTGCCAATATAGCACCCAGCTGGCACTGTGAATGAAAGCCCTCTGGCCCTCTCTCTGGAGACCTGTGTAGCTGCTATGGTTCCTGTTGTCTCCACTGATAGGTAAGATAGATAGAGCACTCCTCAGGGACCCACAGACCACCAGAGGGTACTTACCTCCTCCTCTTGGCCTTCAATATGCAATACCCTGCCTAGAATGGTGAGAAGCTCATTACTTTCTTCCCCTAAACTGGGGAACTTCTTCCTCCTTGCTGCCAAGGCCAGGTGCCAAAGATGCTTACTTTTGTTTACTTATACAAGTTGAGTCTATGATTTCTGTGTTGTTGTTGTTGTTATTAGGTGCCGTTGAGTCGTCTCAGACTAATAGCAACCCTATGCACAGCAGAAAGGGAAACACTGCCCAGTCCTGAGTCAGCTCCATGATTCTTGTAATACTTGAGCCCATCGCCGCTGCCACCATGTCAATCCATCTTGTTAAGGGCCTTCCCCTCTTTTGTCAACCCTTCACCTTACCAAGCATGACATCCTTCTCCAGGGAATAGTCCCTTCTGACAACATGACCAAAGTGTGTGAGACAAAGTCTGGGCCTTCTCGCCTCCAAGGAGCATTCTGGCTGCACTTCCTCCAGGGCAGATCTATTAGATCTTTTAGCAGTCCACAGTACTTTCAGCATTCTTCACCAACACCACAGCTCAAAAGTATCAATTCTTGTTTTTGTTGTTGTTGCTATGTGCCGTCGAGTCAAACCCGACTCATAGCAACCCCTCCTTGGGTTTCTGAGGCAGTATCACTACGGAAGTAGGATTGCCCAACCTTCAATTCTTCTTAGGTCTTCCTTATTCATTGTCCACCTCTCATATGCATATGAGGTGATTGTAAAAACCATGGCTTCTGTTAGACACACCTCAGTCCTCAAGGAGACATCATTGCTCTTTAGCACTTGAAAGAGGTCCTTTGCAACTGATTTGCCCAGTGCTATACGTCTTCTGGGGGAGCTCTGGTAGCATAG
>NW_006921703.1:1690877-1696776 GCF_000298275.1 Orycteropus afer afer | reverse complement strand
ACATCCTGTTCTGAATCCAGCTTGCATTTCTAGAAGTTCTCTGTCAATATACCACTGCAACCGTTTTTGAATTATCTTCAGTAAGATCTTACTTGCGTGCAATATTAATGATATTGTTCAATAATTTCCACATTCTGTGGGATCACCTTTCTTTGGAATGGGTAAAGATATGGATCTCTTCCAGTCAGCTGGCCAGGTAGCTGTCTTCCAAATCTCTTGGCATAGCTGAGTGAGTGCCTCCAGCAGGGCATGTGCTTATTGAAACATCTCAGTGGATATTCTGTCAATTCCTGGAGCCTTGTTCTTCACAAATTCTTTCAGTGCAGGTTTGACTTCTTCCTTCAATATCATTGGTTCCTGAACATATGCCACCTCCTTAAATGAATGAAGATCAACCAGTTCTTTTTGGTACAGTGACTCTGTGTATTCCTTCCATCTTCTTTTGATCCTTCCTGCATCATTCAATATTTTGCCCGTAGAATCTTTCAATATTGCAATTCAAGGCTTAAATTTTTTCCTTATTTCTGTCAGCTTGAGAAATGCCAAGAGTATTCTTCTTTTTTGGTTTTTTAACTCCAGGTCTTTGCACATTTCATTATAGTAATTGGCTTTGTCTGCTCAAGCTACTCTTTGAAATCTTCTGTTCAGCTCTTTTATCTCATCATTTTTTCCATTTGCTTTCCCTCGAGGGCAAGTTTCAGAGTCTCTTCTGACATCTTTTTTGGTCTTTTCTTTCTTTCTTGTATTTTTAATGACCTCTTCCTTTCTTCTTGGATGATGCTCTTGATGTCATCCCACAATTCTTCTGGTTTTCAGTCATTGGTGTTCAGTGCATCAAATCTATTCTTTATATGATCTTTTTGTAAGAACCCACATTTAGAAGAAAAGAACATTCACCATGATGGTGCACTTAATGCATTCATCTGCTAACCAAAAGGTTGGAGTCTTGAGGCTACCCAGAGACACCGTGAAAGAAAGGACTGGTGAACTTCTAAAAAAAATCCACTACTGAAAAATCTATGGACCTCAGTTCTACTCTGACACACACGATGTCACTATGAGGCAGAATCTACTCAAAGGCAACTGATTTTTATAATCATCAAGTAGAAGGTTTATAACAGCCAGTAAGGTCAAGCAGATTGTAGAATATTGAGTTTCCTCACTTGTTTATAGATATTAAGTTTAATATTATGAGTTTTTCTTATAACTTTTAATCTTGAATTTACTTCAAACTTAAAAAGAATTTATAAAAATGGAACAAGGTACCCTCATATTCTTTTATCTAGGCTTATCAACTGTCCATTTTATCCCATTTGCTTTAGCATCCCTGCCCCTGTATAATATTTTCTAAAGCATTTGAGAGTAACTTGAAGACATTGTCTATTTTTACCCCTTAATTATTCCGTGTGTATTTCTTAAGAACAAGGATATTCTTTTACATAACCACAGTGCAATTTCAAAATAATAAAATTTAATTTGGATACAATACTAGTACCTAATCCACAGTGACTTTTAACATGTCATCCAATGTCCAAATTGTACTTTATAACTAATTTTTCTCCAGTCCAGGATCCAATCCAGGAATACACATTGCATTTGGTGGCCACATGTCCTTAATCTCCTTGAATTGGAGCATTTACTTAGCCTTTGTTCTTGTTGCTCTTTTTACGTCCAATCATTATGGGCCAGTTATTTTATAGCATGTTCTTCTATTTGTGTTTGATTGATGTTTCCTCATGCTTAGATTCAGATTATTCATTTTCAGCAGAAATGTGACAGAAGTGATGCTGTGTCTTCCTCAGTGAATCCTACCAGGAGGCACATGCTGTGGTTTACTCCGTTATTGATGACTTTAACTTTGACAAGTTGGTTAAGTGATGTCCATCAGATTTCTCCACTGAAAATTTACTAGTTTTGCCTATGTAATTGTGAAACGTCAACTTGGTTAAGCTATGGTAGTGCCCAGTTGTTTAGTCAAACACTACTCTTGGTGTGGCTATGCAGATATTTTGTAGATGTGATTAACTTTCAGTCAGTTGACTTTAAGTAAAGGAGATTACCCTTCATAACATCAGTGGGCCTCATCTGATCAGTTGAAAGCTTTAAGATAAAAAAACAAGAATTTTCCTAGAAGAGAAGGAATTCTCTCTCAAGATTATAACATAAAAATCCTGACTGAATTTCCAGATTGCCTTGTGAATTTTGGACCCAAGACAGTAGCACAACTCTTGCCTGAGATTCCAGCCTGCTCCCTGTCCTATAGCTTGCAGACTGTCAGTTCCACAACCAAATTTTTTTATATCAAATTCTTATATGTAAATTCTAATACCTAAATATATATGCATATGTGTGTACTTATGGGTATATAGGGAGTTCTGATGGCACAGTGGCTAAGATCTCAGTTGCTAACCCAAAGGTCAGTAGTTTGAACCCATCAGCCCCTCTGAGGCAGAAATATGTGGCAACTTGATTCTGTAAAGATTACAACTTTGAAAACCCTGTGGGGGCAATTCTACTGTTGTCCTACAGGATCACTATAAGTGAGAACCAGCTCAATGGAAACAAATTTTATTTTGTTTTATGTATGCATTTTTTTTTCAAATTCCTCCCTCTTCTTTATATATGTATATATATTGTTGTTAGGTGCGATCAAGTCGTCTCCAACTCATAGCGACCTCGTGTACAGCAGAATGAAACACTGCCGGTCCTGTGCCAGCCCCATGATCCTTGCTATACTTGAGTCCCTTGTTGCAGTCACTGTGTCAATCCATTTCATTGAGGGCCTTCCCCTTTTTTATTGTCCCTCCACTTTGCCAGACATAATATCCTTCTCCAGGGAATGGTCCCTCCTGGCAACATGACCAAAGTAGGTGAGATGAAGTCTGGCCAATCTTGCTTCCAAGGAACATTCCAGATGCACTTCTTCCAGGAAAGACTTGTTAGTTCTTTAGCAGTCCATGGTACATTCAGCATTCTTCACCAACACCACAACTCAAAAGCATCAACTCTTCTTCAATCTTCCCTTTTCACTGCCCAGCTCTCACATGCATATGAGCCAATTGAAAATACCATGGCTTATGTGAAGCACACCTTAGTCTTCAGGGAAATATCTTTGCTCTTCATCACTTGAAAGAGGTCCTATGCAGCAGATTTGCCTAATGTTATATGACATCTTAACTTCTGCTTCCATTGGTGTTGATTGTAGAACCAAGTAATATGTTACTAATTTTTTCTCCATTTGTCATGATGCTGCTTATTGGTACCATTGTGAGAATTTTTGTTTTCTTTATATTGAGGTGTAATTCATACAGCAGACTGTAGTCTTCAATCTTCATCAATAAGTGGTTCAAGGCATCCTCACTTTCGGTAAGCTAAGTTGTGCTGTCTGCATAACACAGATTGTTAATGAGTCTTTCTCCAATCCTAATGTCACATTCTTCTTCATATAGTTCAGCTTCTCTGATTATTTGTTCAGAATACAGATTGAATAAGTATGGTAAAATGATACAACCCTGGCACACTCCATTCTTGATTTTAAACCATGCAGTGTCCCCTTGTTCTGTTCTAACAACAGCCTCCTGGTATAAGTACAAGTTCCTCATGAGTGCAATTAAGTGTTCTGGAATTCCCATTCTTCTCAATTTTACTCAGAATTTGTTATGATCCATACAATCAAATGCCTTTGCTTATTCAATAAAACACAAATCTTTCTGGTATTCTTTGCTTTCAGCCAAGATCCATCTGACATCAGAAATGATATCCCTTGTTCCATGCCACGCCCTCCTCTGAATCCATTTGCGTTTCTGGAAGTTCTCTGTCAATATTCTGCTCTAACCATTTTAGGCACTTGACTGCTAACCAGGAGGCTGGTGGTTCAAACCCACCAGCCACTCTTCAGAAGGAAGGTTGGGCAATCTACAGTATCCGTAGTGATACTGCCTCGGAAACCCAAAGAGGGGTTGCTATGAGCCAGGTCCAACTCGACGGCACATAACAATAACAACAACAACAACCATTTTTGAATTATCTTCAGTAAGATTTTACTTGTGTGAGATATTAATGATATTGTTTGATAATTTTCACATTCTATGGGATCACTTTTCTTTGGAATGGGTACAAATATAGATCTCTTCCAGTCAGTTGGCCAGGCAGCTGTCTTCCAAATCTCATGGCACAGCTGAGTGAGTGCCTCTAGTGTGGCATCCATTTGTTGAAACATCTCAATGGGTGTCCCATCAATTCCTGGAGCCTTGTTTTTTGTCACTTCCCTCAGTGCAGCTTTGACTTCTTCCTTCAATAGTATTGGTTCTTGATCATATGCCACATCCTAAAATGGATGCTCATCTACCAATTCTTTTTAGTATACTGACTCTGTGTATTCCTTCCATCTTCTTTTGATGTTTCCTGCATCATTCAATGTATTGCCCATAAGATATTTCCTCTTTAGTTCTCTCAGCTTGAGAAATGCTGAGTGTTTTCTTCCCTTTTGGCTTTCCATGTCTTTGCACTTTCCATTATAATAATTGACTTTGTCTTCTCAGGCTGCTTTTTGAAATCTTCCGTTTAGCTCTTTTTTCTTGTCATTTCTTCCTGTTGCTTTAGCTACTCTCTGTTCAAGGGCAAGTTTCAGAGTCTCTTCTGACATCCATGTTGGTCTTTTCTTTGTTTCCTGTCTCTTTAATGACCTTTTGCTTTCTTCATGATTATGTTATTGATGTCATCCTACAATTCCTCTGGTTTTTGGTCATTGGTGTTCATCAAGTCTATTCTTCAAATGGTCTCTAAATTCAGGAGGGATATAATTAAGGTCATATTTGGCTCTTGTGGACTTATTTTAATTGTCTTCAACTTCAATTTGAACTTACAAATGAGCAGTTGATGGTTGATTCCACAGTCAGCTCCTGGCCTTGTTTTGGTTGAGGATATTGAGCTTCTCCATCACCTCTTGCCACAAATGTAGTCAATCTGATTCCTGTGTACTCCATCTGGCAAAGTTCACATGTATAGCTGCCATCTATGTTGTTGAAAAAGTATTTGCAATGAATAAGTCATTGGTCTTGCAAAATTCTATCATGCAATCTCCAGCATTTCTATCTCCAAGGTCAAATTTTCCAACTACCAGTGATTCTTCCCTGTTTCCAACTTTTGCATTCCGATCACCAGTGATAATAAGCACATCTTGATTGCTTGCTTGGTCAATTTCTGACTGCAGAAGTTGGTAAAAATCTATAATTTCCTCATCTTTGGCTTTGGTGATGGGTGCATAAATTTGAATAATAGTAGTATTAACTGGCTTTTCTTGTAGGTGTATGCATATTATCCTATCATCGACAGCGTTGTACTTCAGGATAGATCTTGAAATGTTCTTTGTGATGATGAATGCCATGCCATTCCTCTTCAATTTGCCATTCCTGGCATAGTAGATCATATGGTTATCTGACTCAAAATGGCCAAATCCAGTTAATTTCAGCTCACTAATGCCTAAGATATCAATCTTTATGTGTTTCATTTAATTTTTGACAACTTCTAATTTTCCTAGACTCATACTTCATACATTCCATGTTCCAATTATCAATGGATATTTGCAGCTATTTCTCATATTGAGTCATGGAACTTCAGCAAACGGAGGCCCTGAAAGCTCTACTTTATCCATATCATTAGGGTAGGCTTTACTCTGATGAGACAGCTCTTTCCCAGTCAAATTTTGAGTGTCTTCCAATCTGAGGGGCTCATCTTCTGGCAGTGTACTGGATAATGTTTCAGGGCTATTCATAAAATCTTCCAGTAATATAATATATCAGACAGTGTTTCACTACTATTCATAAGGTTTTCACTGGCCAATTCTTTGAGCAGTGGATGGCCTCTTCCTTCTTCCTTCTTCTGAGTCTGTTTCATTATA
>NW_006921703.1:1678611-1690777 GCF_000298275.1 Orycteropus afer afer | reverse complement strand
TATATGCATATTTATATTCTGTTTCTCTGGAGAACCCTGATATAGTAATTAAAAAGTCAATTAAGTCATTTGTATGCATGCTAATGCTAGACAATGGTTAAGGAAAACTAAAGAAGAAATGATGCACTTAAATAATGTTTTGGTTGAGAATATTGAATATACTGTCTGAAGAATTAGCAAGTCTATCTTGGAAGATGTACAACTGGGATGTTCCTTAGAAGCAAGGATAGCAACACTTCATTACTCATACTTTGGTCATGTTATCAGGAGGGACCAGTCTTTGGAGAAGGACATCATGCTTAGTAAAGTAGAGGGTCAGAGAAAAATGAAGTCCATCAATAAGATAGATTGACACAGTGACTACAACAATGACCTCAAACATAGCAATGATTGTGAGGATCATGCAGGATCGGGCAGTATTTCGTTCTGTGGTAATTCTGTTGCACATGCGAGGTTGCTGTGAGTCAGAAGCTACTCAAAAGCACCTAAAAACAACAGCAAGGAATTTGTGAGGAAGCACTTTGAGACC
Organism: Orycteropus afer afer; assembly: GCF_000298275.1. Classification (NCBI taxonomy): domain Eukaryota; kingdom Metazoa; phylum Chordata; class Mammalia; order Tubulidentata; family Orycteropodidae; genus Orycteropus; species Orycteropus afer. Next base: position 1,690,248 of record NW_006921703.1, on the reverse strand, counting down.
ATGAAAACATCTTGTTCATCAAACTTTCACTCCTTCCTTTCACCATTCATTGCTGATTTTCTAAGTTCACCATTTAATCTATATTTATACAAAACATTCTATTTTATTATTTTTTCTTGTAAGTTTATGTTACCATTATTGATTTTATAATTATTAGTGAGCACTTCTTTTCCGACCCTATTTATATTACTTTTAACAATATAGTCTCATGGATTTTTATTTCTTCAAAAATAAATGGTAATCAATAGTATTCAAAAATAATTTCATGTGTCCACTTGGCCAGACTGTGGTGCTCAGTTGTTTGGCCAAACAGTAATGTTGTTATGAAGGTATTTAGATGATTAACTTTAAAATCAGTTAAAAACAAAAAGTATTCAAAAATAATAGTAAGGTAGTAATCTATTACTATCTTATTTATTATTTTGCTTAAATTAACCCAGATTGGCCAGTGGAAGCCCCATTAAACTGCATTCCATGTCCTTTTGATATATACTTATTATTCTTTGAGCATTTCCTTACTTTCCAGTAAACTAAGAGGGTTATGAGTGCTCTTAACAAAATAATTACATTTCTTGAGTTACAGCCACAAAAATAGTTGGAGCTTGTTGTTGTTGTTGTTATGTGCCATTGAGTCAAACCCGACTCATAGAGACCCCTCCTTGGGTTTCTGAGGCAGTATCACTACAGAAGTAGGATTGCCCAACCTTGCTTCCGAGGAGTGGCTGGTGGGTTTGAACCGCCAGCCGTCTGGTTAGCAGGCAAGTGTCTTAGCCACTATGCTACCAGAGCTCCCCCAGTTGAAGCTAGCCTCCCCTTTTCATGTCTTTTGTGGTGTAGTGCCTAAGGCATTTGACTGCTAACCAGAAGGCTGGTGGATCAAACCCACCAGCCATTCCTTGGAATGAAGATTAGGCAATCTACTTCCGTAAAGATACTGCCTTGCAAACCCAAGGAGGAGTCACTGTAAGTCGAACTGACTGGACAGCAGTGAGTGGTTGTTGTTTTTTCCCCCATACCTTTATGCTGGAACAAACTATATCAGGTAGGAAGGTCTGACTCTGGCACAGTGTATCCTAAAAGGTAAGCATTTGGTTGCAGAAACCTCTGAATATTCTTGAGGATCTGGGGCCACTGAGTAGTAGGGAAATGTGCTTCTTTTATTTATTTTTTTATTCAAGTGTCTTTGAAGGTCTTTTTTCATGGTTGTTATGGATTGAATTCCCCCCTCCCCATGTGTTAGAATTAGGAAATAGGGCTTTTGTTATGTTAAGGAGGCCATATTAGTGTAGGGTGTGTCTTAACCTTAATCACCTTTGATGTATAAAAAGAGCAGATTAGGCACAGATAGAAAGCAGTACAAATTTGAGGAGGAAGGAGAGGAAAGAGATATGACACCTGGAGATTACCAAGGAACCAAGGAACTCCAGAGCTACATAAACTAAATAGATATTTCTCCAGACCTGACAGACAGTGTTGTGCTCTAGAGTTCAGTGCTCTAAATTTGACTTCTAACCTCCTAAACTGTGAGAAAAGAGCCTTGATGGAACAGGAGTTAAGCACTCAGCTGCTAACCAAAAAGATGGCAGCCATTCTGTGGTAGAAACATGTGGTGATCTGCTTCCAAAAAGATTGTTGGTGCTGTCGTTAGGTGCCATGGAATCAGTGTAGAACAGAATGAAACACTGCCCATCCTACGCCATCCTAACAATTGTTGCTATGTTTAAGCCCAATGTGGCAGCCACTACATCAATTCATCTCATTGAGGATCTTCCTGTAATTTGCTGATGTTCTACTTTGCCAAGCATAATGCCCTTTTCCATGACCTGGTCCTTCCTGATAACATGTCCAAAGTACATGAGACAAAATCTCACCATCCTGGCTTCTAAGGAAGATTCTGGTTGTATTTCTTCCAGAACAGATTTGTTTGTTCTTCTGCAGTCCATGGTGTATTTAATATTCTTTGTCAACACATAATTCAAATGCATCAATTATTCTTTGTTGTTGTTGTTGTTGTTGTTATGTGCCATCGAGTTAGCCCCGACTCATAGCGACCCCTCCTTGGGTTTCCAAGGCAGTATCACTACGGAAGTAGGATTGCCGCATCTTCCTTCCAAGGAGTGGCTGGTGGGTTTGAACCGCCAGCCTTCTGGTTAGCAGTCAAGTGCTTTAGCCACTATGCTACCAGAGCTCCCTTCCTTATTCATTGCCCAGATTTTGTATGCATATGAGGCTACAGAAAATACCATGGCTTGACTCAGGCACACCTTGGTCCTCAAAGTGCCATCTTTGTTTTTGAACACTTTAAAGAGGTCTTTTGTAGCAGATTTGGCCAATGCAATACATCATTTGATTTCTTTCTTACTCATTATTTTTTTATGCGTTAGATTTTTTTTATTGCGATTTAAGTGAAAGTTTACATAGCACATTCATTTTTCATACAGCAGTTCATACATATTTTGTCTCATGACATTTACTGTAATTCCCCACAATGTAACCACCCTCTTCTCACTTCCTCCTTGTAGTTACCTATCCCCTATGTCCTTCTTTCCTATGCATTCCTGACCCCTGAGCTGTCTCCCTATGCAAGTACTGCCCTCCTGTTCTCCCATGATTGATTGTTCTAAGGAGAGTATCTACCTGATATAAATGTTCATCCTATAAGCTTGTCTTTGTTTGGCTGGAAGCCACAAGAGTGAGTTCAACTCCAGAACTGAATTGTAAACCTAGTCTTTTTTATGATTTTGAGTTTTGTTCCACATTGTTCTCCTACTCGGTCCAGGATCTTCTGAGCTGATCCCTTTCCGAGTGGTTGACAGTGGTAACCGGGCACCATCTAGTTCTTCTGGTTTCATGGTTATATAGGCTAAGGTCCACATGGTTTACTAGTCCCTTGGACTAATTATTTCCATGTGTCTTTGTTTTTTTTTTTCATTCTTCCTTGCTCTGGACAAGGAGAGACCCATTGACCTATTGTTGCATTTAGATGGCCACTTGCAAGCTTTTAATACCCCAGTCTTTACTTACCAAAGTAGGAAGTGCAACCATGTTTCTGTGTAGTATGTTATGCTAATTGAGCTTGATGTCCCTGACAACTATGGTTCCTAGTCCACAGGTCCAACAACTTGCTCCCTTAGGATGGTTGGCTGTAGCTAAGAAGTTATTATAACTTTGACCCCTATTTGTTCCAGTTACGTGGACATTCTTACACCACATACAAATACTTATGTAGAAATATCATCTACCCACCAGCCAAGACTGGGCAGGAAGGAAGGAAGGAAGATTGGGCAATCTACTTCTATAGGGATACTGCCTCAGAAACCCAAGGAAGGGTGGATATGAATCAGATCCGACTTGACAGCAGTGAGTTTTGTTTTGTTTTGGTATATTCTCTTTTCCCTAGACATTGCTGATCGTTCAACCTGTCTACCCATCTATTTCCCTGTAGACTAACATCTGTTATCACTAATAACACAGTATTGTATATGTAAAAGGGTATATCTTTATTGTCTGTACCTCTTGTGTACCTCTCTGCCTCATTTGATTTCTTGATTGCTACTTCCATGGAGTTGATTGTGCTTCAAAGTAAAATGAAATCCTTGACAATTTCAGTCTTTTCCCCAGTTATCACAATGTTGCTTATTGGTCCATTTGTGGGGATCCATATGCCACTTTCTCCATATAACCCATCTTAGATTATTTGCTCATCGTTGAATAAGTGTGATGAAAGGATACAACTCTGATGCACACCTTTCCTGATTTTAAACCACACATTATCCCCTTGTTCTGTTCAAGTTACTGCCTCTTGGTCTATGAACAGCTTCCATAGAGAGTTCAGCCAAGAAAACCCTATGGAGCAGTTCTAATCTATCACATCGGGTCACTGTGAGTCAAAAATTAATTTTAAAGTGTCTAACAACCACAACAACAAACTGTGACACAAATTCCTGTTCTTTAAAGCCATTCACTTTTGGTATTTCTGTCATAGCAGCACTAATCATCTTAGGGAAATGTTCCCACTCCTGTCATGTGGGATGTATGCAGAACAGAAAGAATCAACTTCAGAATGGATCAAGACTCTTATATACATGATGCTCATGCCTGCCCCTCAGCATACACAAACTGTATTTAAGTCAGGCATCTCTGCATCACAAGATGAGAGCAAGAGGAAGCAGGAAAATCCCCCAGGCCAACACAGAGTGCAGGTAGTTTTCAGAGTGGATGCACATTTGGTCTCAGATATTTCTCAGTCAGCCAGGAGTGAAATGTGATGGAGAAGATGTACACCCTTAAGGAAACACTGAGAGAGTTTACATTTCCAGCTTAAAACCTAAATTCCCACCCTAACCTCCCCCACAAAGGGTTATTCTTAAATTGAGGTTGTTAAATGATTCTCCACTTATAAAAAGAAGAATGTTAAAAAGATTTGTTCTAACCTCTAACCCCTTCCTCAGGCCTTAAAAGAAGATTAATGGTGTGAGCAAAGGATCTAATTCTACTGCAATTTGTTGTCTTTAGATCACATTTTCCTAGCAAATTACATGATTACAGTGTATTAATCCTAATATAGATGAATTACCCTTTCTCTTGTTTGAAGGCAAAAATACAATTGGGAGCTCAGGCCTGGAAAGTTGAGTTCTTCATAATGTTTATTGAAAGGAAAAGAGAGTAGTAGGTTTGTCACAGACTCAGCTAGAAAATCAAATTCTGTGGAACTGTAAACAAATTGCCTCAGGGACTTGTCACAGACTGATTTAAATCTGTGTTTTCTAGATATGAGCCTTACCCCTGAAAGTGGGAAAACCCAATATCCCAAATCTACACACATGATGACAGACTTGAAAGGGAAATAAATTATACCTATAATAGCCCTGATTTAATCTTTTGGGCATGGTTAGACCTTGCAGATGAAATAAGGCCAAAACATTTCCTCACCTACCTCATAACAAAGTATGCCCTTTTATTTTTGCAACAGACATTCATTTTATGGTTTGGTGAGGTACATCACCCTCACCTCTCCACTTAAAGAAGAATTTCCCTTCTTAGACTAAAATCCAGCAAAGAAAGGTGGAGGGAGTGGGGAAAAGCAAGAGGCCACAGAGCAATGTGGTCCAAAGGCACCACACTTTACCTTCTACTATATGAAAATGCAGTGATTTTAAAAACCTTCTAGAAATAAATGTGTTAATATGTGGAAAGCTAGCCTTAACAAAATGTAGAAGGGGTCTCTTGGCATACAAAATGTGTCTGATAAAGTGTGTTCCAGACAAAAGCTCCAAATTAAGTATTTGAGAATGTCATCCAAAAGGGAAGAAAAAAAAAAGCCAAATTGTTGGCAAAAGCACAGCTGAATCATGAAACTGTATACCAGGCTGCCAAGTCTTAAAGAATACTCTTAGGTACAATTTACTAAACCAACTAAATAAGAGGCAGCCATAAATTATAGATGAAGGCAGATGTTGGTGGACTCTAGAGTCACCTCTAAGCCTATTAAAACTTTAAACACTCTGGTGCCTGATAGCCTGAAAGGATGAAAATAATGCTGTGGTGAGCTGCTGACAGAAGACTGTGTATGTGTGTATGTATGACAGATAGAATGAGAAACTGAGAGAATAGAGAGAGATGCAGAGAGACACATCAGAGAGACAGAGACAAAGACAGAGAGACAGAGGGGTCCACTGCTGAGTATTCACTCTACTCTGCTGGTTCTAAGAATGTACCTCAGAAAACAAAATAAAATGCCTACGGAAATCACCACATGGTGCCAGTGGAAAATGTAAACTGCTCCAAGAGCAAAGGTGCCAACAGGCTGTTGAAGTCACAGAACTTTTACTGATTTTTAGAAATAAAATGCCTGTGTTTCTTTAAATGAAATTGCATTTGGTTAATGCATGAGGGAAAGCTTAAATGTTAAGAAACCAGCTTCTACACTTACACCCCAAAGAGGCACAGACACCAAGGAGCTTCATGGCAGAATTTAGGGGAGACAGTGTTTTCATAGCCTGAGAAGTTCTCACTCTGCTTTGAATCTCTTCTGTCACTGAGGCATGGCTCCATTTCCTGCAGTGGTCCTATATCCTTAGAAAGAAGAAGAATAGTTGTGACACTCATTTGTATTGTGCTTTATAATTCACAGAAAGCAAGCCCATACATTTAAACTTTTCAAAGTTCTAACTCTTCTAAAACATTGAATATCTTTTACTCTGAAATAGGTGCTTAGGTGACCCAAAATGTAATTCTAAAATACTGTCTAAGACTTTGTCCAGTGGTAAAATTACAGAATCTTACTCAGTTGGCTTGGAATGATCATCAGATAGTAGGAAAATGATCAATGAGCAGACAATATGAAACTTTCACTGCCTTTACAGTGAGTATCATCTGTGCATCAGTAACTTTACCAAATTCCTTACCTTCATATATCTAAGCTGGGATTATACAAGGCTCCAAACAGGCATGGTACATTTTCTCAAAACCACCAAATGAAAACACAAAATAATCAAGTACCCAAGATATGAGAGGCAGGCTAATAGTCAAACAACTCTGAATATATAACATAAATTATATATATTTATGGCATAGTGCCTAAGGCATTTGACTGCTAACAAGAAGGCTGGCAGTTCAAACCAGCCACTCCTTGGAAGGAAGATTGGGCAATCTACTTCCATAGAGATACTGCCTCAGAAACCCAAGGAGGGGTCACCATGAGTTGAATCCACTCAACGACAGTAAGTTTTAATCTCATGGTGAAGAGCATAAATTTGGGAGTGAAAATACTTGATTCAAATCCCAACTCCACCACTGACTGGTTCTGGAGATCGTAGGCAAGTTTCCTAGTCTCTCTGTACCCCAGTCATTAAATATGTAAAATTAGATAATCAAAAAATATCCACCTGAAAATATTTCTGCAGCAATTATATCAATTAATTTATATAAAATGCTTAAGACTCTGACTGGTACGTAAACATTATATGTTAGTTAATTATGTTATTATTGCTATTATAGCTGTTAAGCAGCAGTGTTGAGTGACAGAGGAACCTTATTAATGTTAATTACTTTCCAGGAGAGAGATTCATTCCTCACATAGTTGGGACAGACTTCATAAAGAAATGAGAACTTTTGGAAAACAGGGGAATAAGGAAGAATGGATGGAAAACTATGAGACTAGGGGTGTACTCCAGGAGAAATCTGCCTTGGAGCAGCCCTTGGAATAGAAGATGAAACCCTCAGCCCTCATTTGCAGTCATTGGAAGCCTTTCTGAGGCCTTGGGAAGGAGGCTGAATGGAATGAGTGAGGGAGGATTAAGTTTGGCAGCAAAATTTAAAGAAGGTTTGGGCTGGAGATGAGTCCTTCCAAGAAGAGGAGATCTCAGCACTCCAAGTAATAAACATCTATTTTTCCAAATGACCCTAGGAACTTAAGGAATGAAAAGGAAGGTCTATAATGGAGTAGAAAACATGATAGGTTTCTAGCTTAGGATGTCAAAAATTGCCTGCCTGTATGTGAAGAGTTTGGCTCAGTGGGAGAGTAAGAGAAAATCAGGGCTTCCAACCAGTTTGAAATGGTTCAGTCATAGCCAGTGGAAACAAGGGCAGTGTATAGGCTGCATAACAACGAAATCTTTTATGTGTTGAATTTTGACCAGAGTAGGAAGCAGGCATCCATGTTCCATTCAAATATGGTGGCTGACCACACTCGTTTGAATGTATATTGGTTGGCCTCCATCTTTGAGTAAGGCACTGCTGCCTGTTTCCTACTTAGGTCAAAATCTGACATACAAGAGATAATGGTTGTTGTGCAACATGTACTCTGTCTTTGTTTCCATTGGTCATAACTGAGCCACTTCATACCAGTTCGAAGTAATTAACTGGAAAAAATTAAGCAACTTCTTTCTACAAATGACAAAATCATTCACTCTTTCCCTTCATTGTGTAGCTTATCTCTCCCTTTAAATAACCCACTCTTCTGGACTTACACCACTAATAAAATAGTACACTAATTTATTCTTCTCAGCCTAAAGGTTTAATCATAATACTGTATGTTGGAGAATGAAAAATTATGCTATTTCACTCTAACTCCATATTCCTATTATTAATTGATATTAATAATCTATTAATAATTAGAATATGTAATGTACAAACTATGAATCTACGAAAATTGGAAGTGGTCAAAAATGAAATGGAAGGCATAAAGATCAATATCCTAGGCATTAGTGAACTGAAATGGACTGGTTTTGGCCATTTTGAATCAGACAACCATATGATCTATGCCAGGAATGACACATTGACAAGGAATGTGGCATTCATCATCACAAGGAATGTTTCAAGATCTATCTTGAAGTGCAATGCTGTCAGTGATAGGATAATATCCACATGAAATCAAGATGTGTTGATTATGACTGGTGATTGGAATGAAAAAGTTGGAAACAAAGAAGAATCACCAGTAGTTGGAAAATATGGCCTCAGTGATAGAAATAGTGCCAGAGATCGCATAATAGAATTTTGCAAGACCAATGACTTATTCACTGCAAATACCTTTTTTCAACAACACAAATGGTGGCTATACATGTGGACTGCACCAGGTGGAGTCCACAGAAATCAGATTGACTACATCTGTGGAAAGAGGTGATGGAGAAGCTCAATATCTTGAGCTGAAACAAGGATAAGAGGTGACTATGGAACAGACCATCAGTTGCTCATATGCAAGGTCAAGTTGAAGCTAAAGACAATTCAAACAAGTCCATGAGAGCCAAAATATCACCTTGATTATATCTCACCTGAATTTAGAGACAATCCAAAGAACAGATTTGATGCATTGCACACCAATGACCAAACACCAGTGGAATTGTGGGATGACATCAAGAATACCATCCATGAAGAAAGCAAAAGGTCATGAAAAAGACAGAAAAGGAAGAAAAGACTAACATAGATGTCATAAGAGACTCTGAAACTTGCCCTTGAGTGGAGAATAGCTAAAGCAAATGGAAGAAATGACAAGATAAATGAGCTGAATGGAAGATTTCAAAGAGCAAATCAAGAAGAAAAGTCAATTATTATAATCAAATGTGCAAAGACCTGGACTTAGAAAAAGAAAAGGGAAGAATACTCTTAGCATTTCTCAAGCTGAAAGAACTGAAGAAAAAAAATCAAGGCTCGAGTTGCAATGTTGAAGGATTCTGTGGGCAAAATACTGAATGATGTAGGAAACATCAGAAGAAGATGGAAGGAATCACAGAGTCATTGTAACAAAGGTAGCATATGATCAAGAGCCAATGGTATTGAAGGAAGAAGTCAAAGCTTCACTGAAGGAACTGGTGAAGAACAAGGCTTCAGGAATTGATGAAATACCCACTGAGATGTTTCAACAAATGGAGGCTGCACTGGAGGCACTCATTTGTCTATGCCAAGAAATGTGAAAGACAACTACCTGGCCAACTGACTGGAAAAGATTCATATTTCTACCCTTTGCAAAGAAAGGTGATCCCACAGAATATGGAAACTATCAAACAATTATCAAACAATGTCATTAATATCACAAAACCAAACTCACTGCCATTGAGTCTGATCCGACACATAGCAACCCCTCTTTGGGTTTCTGAGACAGTATTACTACAGAAGTAGATTGCCCGATCTTCCTTCTGAGGAGTGGCTCATGGGTTTGAACCTCCAGCCTTCTGATTAGCAGTCAAATGCCTAAGGCACTATGCCACCAGAGCACAAGTAAAATCTTGCTGAAGATAATTCAAAAACAGTTGCAGCAGTGTATTGGCAGGTAACTTCCAGAAATGCAAGCAGGATTCAGAAGAGAACATGGAACAAGGGATATCATTGCTGATATCAGACGGATCTTGACTAAAAGCAAATAATACCAGAAAGATGTTTACTTTTGTTTTATTGACTATGCAAAAGCATTCAACTATGTGGATCATAACAAATTATGGATAATATTGACAAGAATGGAAATTCCAGAACACTTGATTGTATTCATCAGGAACCTGTACATAGACCAGGAGGCTGTCATTGGAACAGAACAAGGGAACACTGCATCGCTTAAAATCAGGAAGGGAGCATATCAGGGTTGTATCTTTCTATCATACTTATTCAATCTGTATGCTGAGTAAATAATCTGAGAAGCTGGACTATATGAAGAGAGTGGCACCAGAATTGGAGGAAGACTCATTAACAACCTGCAAAATACAGATGACACATCTTTGCTAGCTGAAAGTGGGGATGACTTGAAGCACTTATTGAAAAAGATTGAAAACTACAGTCTGTACTATGGATTATACCTCAATATAAAGAAAACACAACTCCTCACAACTGGACCAATAATCAACATCATGACAGATGGAGAAAAGATTGGAGTTGTCAAAGACTTTATATTGCTTGGTTCAACAATCAATGCCAATGGAAGCAGCAGTCAGGATATCAGATGATGTATAGCACTGGGTAAGTTGGCTGCAAAAGACTTCTTTCAAGTGCTGAAGAGCAAAGATGTCTCCTTAAGGACTAGGGTGCACCTGACACAAGCCATGCTATTTTCAATCACCTCATATACTTGTGAGAGCTGGACAATGAATAAAGAAGACCCAAGAAGAATTGATGCTTTTGAATTGTGGTGCCGGTGAAGAATGCTGACAATACCATGGACTGCTAAAACAGCTAACAAATCTATCCTGGAGGAAGTGCAGCTGGAATATTACTTGGAAGCGAGAATGGCCAGACTTCATCTCACCTACTTTGGTCATGTTACCAGAAGGAACCATTCTCTGGAGAAGGATGTCATGCTTGGTAAGGTGGAGGGTAGATGAAAGAGGGGAAGGCCCTCAAAGAGACGGATTGATACAGTGGCTGTGGCAGTGGAGTCAAGTATAGCAGGGATCGTGGAACTAGCACAGGACAGGGCAGTGTTCTGTTCTGCTGTGCATCGTTGTTGTTGTTGTTATGTGCCATCGAGTCAGACCCAACTCATAGTGACCCCTCCTTGGGTTTCCGAGGCAGTATCACTATGGAAGTAGATTGCCCAAACTTCCTTCTGAGGAGTGGCTGTTGGGTTTGAACCGCCAGCCTTCTGGATAGCAGTCAAGTGCCTTAGGCACTATGCTACCAGAGATGTGCATAGGGTTGCTATGAATTGAAGATGACTTGATGGCACCTAACAACAACAATCTTGGAAGGGAACACAAGGGCTTCTTAAAGTTCTGCCACCAAAAGACCATTTTTAATTTGGGTCCTAGAGCATATTAGGAGCTCCTTCTATTTCCAAAGCATACAAAAATCATGAATGCCCCTAAAATTATACCTCAAGTTGGTGTAAACATTTACTGGCCACCCAGAAGTTTGCAAAACCTCTTGAGTGCAGTTTAGTCTGTGGAGCTGAGGTAGCTTCAGAAAGTAGATACTTTGGAGAATTTCTGTATAGATGATAATAGCAGAATCTCTGTGGTAATGAGAGGTGTTGAGGCTGGTTCTTACATATGACCCACAAGTAGAATTAAATCAGAGTTTAAAAGAGGGGTGTTCTGATTACCTAGTGTCACTCTGACAAAAATATACCACAAATGGGATGGCCTTAACAAACAGGAGTTTATTCTTATAATTTGGAGGCTTTAAGTCCAAGTTCAAAGTGCCAGGCTCTAGGGG
>NW_006921703.1:1658161-1678151 GCF_000298275.1 Orycteropus afer afer | reverse complement strand
CACCATGGAGTTGATTTCCAGTCTCATCATGGGGAATAACTACCACCAGCTGCCCAGCCACTCAACCAGGCCCAGCCAAGTTGACACACAAACATAACTACCACAAGGGGTATCTTTCAAATCCTTTCTAGGAGACAGAAGTTATTCATTTAAGTCTAAGCAGTCATGTTGGGGGTGATTGTTGTCATCTGAAATGGGTAAAAGTGTGGCTAGGTTTAAGCAGTCTGCCATAAGTAGTCAAATGCTAGAGGCAGCCAGGAAAAGGACCTCTAAGAAGTCAGCCTGTTAGCTGACAAATGCTGTGGTAAGGTGGAGTTGAAAATGGCATGAGGAACAGAAACATTTGGGAATTTTCCTAAAATTATACCCACTATTGCTTCCACCAGTCTAGCTGTGGTAGTCGTTACTCTAAGGCAAAGAGGGTAATCCCTGGTGACTGAATCTAGTTGGAGGCTATAGAAGCCAACTGGTTTTTATTATCCTCTATGTTTCTGAATGAGTACCTCTAAGGTATTCCCTGACATCTCATGAATGAAAAGTAAAAAATCTAAATGGTCATTTTCTTTGTTGTTGTTGTTGTTGTTAGATGCCATCAAGTTGGCTCCAACTCGTACCAAACCTGTGTACAATAGAATGAAATACTGCCCAGTCCTATGCCATCCTCATAACCCTCACTATACTTGAGCCCATTGTTGCAGCTACTGTGTCAGTCCATCTTGTTGAGGGTTTTCCCCCTTTTGCTGACCCTCTATTTTACCAAGCATGATGTCCTTCTCCAGAGAATGGTTCCTTCTTAGAATATGACCAAAGTAGATGAGACAACATTTGGCCATTCTCCCTTCTAAGGAACATTCCAGCTGCACTTCCTCCAGGAGAGATTTGTTCATTCTTCTGGCAGTAAATGTTACTTTCAGTATTCTTCACCAACACCATAATTCGAAGGTATCAACTTTTCTTTGGTATTCCTTACTCATTGTCCAGCTTTCATATGCATGAGGAGATTAAAAATACCATGGCTTGGGTTAGGTGCACCTTAATCTTCAAAATGACATCTTTCCTTCCAAGTACATTAAAGAGGTCTTTTGCAACAGATTTTCCCAGTGCAATATGATGTCTGATTTCTTGACTCCTGCTACCATGGGTATTGATTATGTATCCAGATAAAATCCCCAACAACTTCAAACTTTGCTCCATTTTTGATGATATCGCTTATTGGTCCAGTGGTAAAGATTTTTGTTTTCTTTATGTTGGGGTGTAATCCATACTGAAGACTATAGTCTTTGATCTTCATCAGTAAGTGCTTCAAGTCATCTTGACTTTCAGCAAGCAAGGTTGTGTCATCTGCATATCTCATTCCCTGGAGAAGGACATCATGCTTGGTAAAGTAGAAGGTCAGCAAAAATGGGAAAAACCCTCAACAAGATGGATTGACACAGTAGCTGCAACAATGGGTTAATGATGTTAGTATCTCAAGTTAATGAGTCTTCCTCCAATTCTGATGCCATGTTCTTCTTCATATAGTCCAGCTTCTCAGATTATTTGCTCAGCCAACAGTTTGAATTAGTATGGAGAAAGGATACAACCCTGATGCCCACCTTTCCTGATTTTAAACCATGCAGTATCCCCTTGTTCTGTTTGAATGACAGCTTCTTGGTCTATGTACAGGTTCCTCATGAATGCATGAGGAGTAGTCATTAGGCAATCCTTAAGCTGAAGTAATAGTTAATGACTCCTTTACTGTTAGTATGGCTTTTATACCATCCTCTGAAAACTGAAAAATGTCAGGCTCTGAGGCCTTTAGGTATTGATACAATCATTGGATCATCAAATAAAATTTTGATATACAAGTTCTGCAATATCCACAAAGTACCAAAAATCTCCCTAGCTGTTTGTTGTTGTTCTGGGAATAGGGAAAGTTAGGATAGTTTCTTTTCTTTTGGGGTCAATAGTGATCCCTTTGTTAAGAGTATATTTCCTAAATATTTTACTGATGGCTGGGCCCAATGCAATTTCTCGTTAGAGGCTTTATGACAACCATCAGCCAAATGTTCTAACAACAGTACACTGTCTTCAAGACAAGCTTGTTGAGGTTTAGAGCAGACCAGTAAATCATCAATATATTGTAATGAAGTGGATCCATGGACAAATGTTGTTGTTGTTATGTGCCGTTGAGTCGGACCCAACTCATAGCAACCCCTCCTTGGGTTTCTGAGGCAGTATCACTACAAAAGTAGATTGCCCAACCTTCCTTCCGAGGAGTGGCTGGTGGGTTTGAACCACCAGCCTTCTGGTTAGCAGTCAAGAGCTTTAAGCACTATGCTACCAGAGCTCCTGCATGGACAAATAGTAAAGGTTATACATTTGCATATAAAATATCAGAAAAATGAGTGGAGAACTCAATGAAGCCTGAAGTATCACAGTTCAAATGTTTTGCTGCTTTCCCACCTGACCCAACCAAGTAAAAGCAAACAAATATTGGCTATAGAGATGTATGGGAACATTGAAAAAATGTGCTGCACAGATCAATCATTGTAAAGTAAGAGGCTTCAGAGGTATACTATTTAAAAAGTATTTGTGAATTAGGAACCACAAGAAATCTAGGAAACATAATGCTAGGAGATTCTGTAAAAATCCCCCCACAATTATTTATCTACTTTACAGGGAAAAGGAGTGTTATAGGGGCTAGTGCAGGGAATAATTAATCCCTTAGCAAAAAATCCTGTATTATTGCAATAAGCCTTTTTTTTTTTTGGCCTCTCATTTTAAAGTGTTGTGGTAATTAAGGTTATATGTCAACTTGTCTGGGCCTGGTTTTGAGTGTCCAGGCAGTTGGTTGTTGTTATTCCCCATAATGAGACTGGCAATCAACTTCATGGTGGACTCTGCTGTGAGCAGCTGAGTAACTGCTTTAGGGATGTGTTCTGCTTCCAGTGTATAAGGAATGGCTTGTATATTGGGAATGGCCTGCAGCTTTTGGGCACACTTGGACCCAAATCCATCCTTAAATACAGGTAGCCAAATCTTCATTCAGTAGCCTGCCATGCCCTGCTGATATTGGGACATTTTCTGGACTTGAATTAATGGCCTGCCATGTTGTTTGATAATTTTAGGCCTGTGCCTTTTTATTTGTCAACCTTGGGTTTGTCAGCCTCAGCAGCCAGCAGCTGCCTGAATTAAGAAAAGCCTCCAGCTTCAGTTGTCTAGGGACAAGAGGCAGAGCTGAAACTCAAGGTTGAGGAGGGGCTTTCACCCATCCCCTAGAGCTTGGCACTTTGAACTCAGACTTCCAGCCTCCTAAATTGTAAGAGAATAAACTCCTGTTTGTTACAGCCACCCATGCATGGTATCTTCTGTTAGAGCAGCACATGAAGTAACAAAAATAAGGTTACTGGGGGATTTTAGGCAAAACGTATTGGTATCAATTTCAATTACAATGGATTCTGCTAATAGTTCCTGGCCAAAATCTGCCAAAGTTGTGGTCCACATGGTTTCTTGTACCAAAGAAAGAGTCTAAAGGAGCAAAATGAACAGAGGAGCTTCTTTCCTGTGGACACAAAGTATTTTTAAGTAACAAAAAAACTTCCTGTGAGGTTCCTTCAATTTTGTGGTGACTGTCAGGGAGTTCTAATAATATCTCCCCTTTTTCATTAAATTGTTTATGACAATTCCATTTAGGTATCATGACTAAGTAGACAAGGATCCTCCTTTTCAGCTCCTCCATAGGACTGAAAGATACGAGGATGAGCTTAGAGTAGGCTAGAGTTTGTTCTTGATTAGTGATCCCATAACTTTAGAGGTTTTTGTACTCTGAGGCAGAGGCTCCAGTAAACACATAGGTTGATGGCAGATAAGGTGCCACTAATGTCAATTAAAAATTTACAAGACTCTTGAAAAATTATTTCTCCTTAAGTATTTAAAGACACTATAGGAAAGTTTCTGTTTTCTCTCCAGAGTCCCTTCATTCTGATTTAGACTCTGTTTTGCTTAATAGTCTTTTTCTCATTTTGTCCTTTAACATACAATCCATCTTGAAATGCCCAGATATTTCTTTTTCAGTAACAACAAGTGTCTCCAAAAGACTTAAATCCCTTTTGATTAAGAGACTGAAATTGCTGTAATTGTAAAGCTGTCAATTTGTTAGTCATGGAAGTTTGTTTAGTTTCTAAGGTTTGGACAAGTTCATGAGCTAAATCAGTCAGCTTGGCCGTTGAAACAGCCTTCCAATCCAGCTGATGCTTTTTTACTAAGGCTGAAAATTCAGGTTTAAGGATGGATACAAAATCTGAATTACAAGCTTCTGATGCATCTAGGGTAAAAATGTCAAGTCCAGAATGTTCAGTATCTCTGAAGGAGCTGATTTTTGGTAATCATAAGCACTTTCATCTTTATTCTGTATGAAATAGTGGATTTTTGTCCAGTCTATTATAGGGGAAAATGCTTTACTAAGGGGTTCAAGTAAATTCTTCCCTTTTTTTCTGGGCTTCTCAGAGCAAATTGTCAGTTATGTTACTTGTATCTAAGGCTAGACTAAGTTAAGGACTTTTCCAATAACTATGCTCCAATCACCATTGAACATCCTGACGTCTTGTTAACATGTGAACCAATTGCTATAACTCAGGTAACCTGCCAATTGCTATAATTCAGGTAACCTGGGTAGGAAAGCTTCAAAAAGGACTTTAAGTCATTAGACAAATTTATAGAAGTCCTTTTGTACATGTGGAAAATCTTTAACAGTGCTATGTAGTTCAGTACAGGTCTAAGGAACAAAGGACATACTTGGCTCTGTGGTTGTTTCTCCAGTACTGATACCAGAACCTGTAAGTCAGATTTGAAAAAACATTTCAGGGACAGGTTATTCTTCCTCAGAATATTCTTTTTGGGAAGAAAGGAAGTTCTGTGAGTGTGTTAGTAAAATAGTAATAAGGTAGTGATGGATGCGAAAAGGATAGTCACCTGAGGAGCAGAGAAAATGGGGATAGGTACCTGCTGCTCTAACTTCTTTTGTTTTATGTAGAAATAGCATAGTGCCTAAGGTACTTGACTGCTAACCAGAAGGCTGACAATTCAATCCCACCAGCCACTCCTCGGAAGGAAGGTTGGACAATCTACTTCTGTAGTGATACTGCCTCAGAAACCCAAGGAGGGGTCTCATGAGTCGGGTCTGACTCCACAGCACATAACAACATCTTGCATACAAACTAGCTTACTTACTTTCTTGGTGTCTTTTAGAGGCTTCCTTGTACCAATCAAAATAACCATCCAATCGTATTTGCCGAATCTGGGAGTCTTTCTTTTCCAATTGACTATGCAAAAAAACTAGTTTGTTTGGGTCAAAAGAACCCCAAATGGGCTATTGATGTTCTAAACTGTCCTTATTAAAGTCATGCCAATGCTCCATAACAGACATGTGTGGGTACTGATATGTTTGGTCCAATGAGTGGACAGTGTGCCTAAAGGTGGTCCTGGTGAGTACTTAGACTGGCATTCCCCATCTCACTAAAACAGTGAATTGCACATTCTCAAAAACCTGAATGTACACTAAAGAAAAATAGATGAGTTCAAACTTATGTGCTGAGATTTTGATATTCCAAAGTCTATGCTTATTAGACTTCACAGTCTCATGGTAACAGCCATACTAAAATTAATTCATCAATGAACTCATTAAAATACTTAGTGTAAGCTGGAAATGAAAGCAGAAGAGAAAGTCAACAATAAATCTTGAAGAACTTAACACAAGGAAACAGAACTTGATTTGAGAGACCTTTAGCTGGGAGGACTCCCAGTAGTCTGTGGTAACAGATGAGCTTTAAAAGACTTGTGCTTGGTACCAAATCTCTAAGGCCTTGATGTCCTAGGGACAGCCAGAGGAAATGTGCTTCAAGTCCCATTTTTCTGACATCCCGAAGTGTCAGTGAGTAAGATCACATACTATATTCAAATAAAAGCAAAGGATTTATTAAAGGTTCAAAACAGTTTAAACCAGGGACATGTCTGATCTCACAAAGTGAAATCAAATTCTCCAAAATGGTGGAGTAACAGAGGCGTATCTATGAGGTAAAATCAGGAACTAAAGGTAAAACATTATGATTGTAAGTTGCAAGATTAGGGAGAGGTGGGACAAATAAATCAAAGTCAGGCCTTTACAGTGATTAGTTGGAAACACAAATGGGCTATTTGGATTGGTTAGTTTAAAAAATGTGACTAAGGGGGATTTGACAGGGTGGTCATAAGGTAATTATATTAAAAACATTTCCTGAAGGCTTCTGAGGGAATTTCTGATAATGATCATATGTTAAGACTCTCCCTTAGGATTGTTATTTCCATATCGTTAGTTTAACCATAGAGAAAAACTTTTCATTTGTTATGGACTTAAGTCAATGAAAGGGTCTGATAGTTTCGGGAGAAGTTTTTTGTTATATACCTAAGTCTGTCTAAGGGTTTGACAGCTGCAAGGGAAACAAGCATAGCTAAAACAGAGTCAGGGTCAGATTGGGGCCAATCATTCCAATACAAGTCAAGCACCTCAAATTTTGGAACTCTCACACAGTACACATTGAAACTTTATGTTCCATCTGCTCCTCCCATATGGGAATTGTTTCTACATTCCTGGCTTGACTTTACTCTGGGAAAAGGTGGTTCTCTGCAAAGCCCCTGGTGGCCATTTTGTGATGGTGATGGCTCCATAACAGGCATATGCTTTAGTTCTCTGTTCTCCTCTAACAGAAATACCACAGTGGGTGGCTTTAACAAACAGGGATTTATTCTCTTACAGTTTAGGAGGCTGGGAGTCCAAGTTCAAAGTGCCAGCTCTGGGGGTTGGGTTGAACCCCTCGAACTTAGTCTTCAGCTATATATATTGCTATTGGCCCACTGAATCTGGAGGCTTCTCTTAACTCAGACAACTGTTGGCTGCTAAGGCTGACAAACACAAGATCAACAAGTGAAATGGCACAGTCCAAAGAATAGCAAGCAACACAGCAGGCCACTAGTTCAAGTACAGGAACAGCCCAAGATCAGGAGATAACATAGTAGGCCACTCACTGATGACTCAGTCAAATGCAGGATTCAGATGTGTCAGGAAGCTAGGGACTTTCCTCAATGCTTCTCCTTACATACTGGAAGCAGACCACATCCCTAAGGATCACAGAGTTCCATCACTACCTTAAGCAGCTCACAGTAGATTCCACCATAGAGTTGATTACCAGTCTCATCATGAGGAATAACTACATCCAGCTGCCCAGCCACTCAACCAGGCCCAGCCAAGTTGGCACACAACCTTAACTACCATAGTATAGATTCAGATCTGCAGAAGGAGAGGAACAGCTTTCCTATGCCCATAATCCTTTTTAATCTGTCCTGCTCCAGTCAAGTACATGAGATATGCTTCTTGGAAATGCTCTTCTTAGGGAGAATATTGAGGTCCTAGTAAGTCCTCACTTGAATTCTAACTTCTTCTGCATTTAATTTCAAATGACAAGTTGGCTCTTAATTTCAAGACAAGGGAAGCAGGGAGGAGAGACACTTTGGAAAGGAGAGGAAACGCCACTCTGTGGAAGCTGACTTGGAGCCTGAGGCTGGAGGAGCTGCTGCCAGGTTATAAACATTTCCGTGGCTCATCATGGCAAAAGCAGAGGGTGTGACCACAGCGATATGAAGGATTTGACATATCCTGTCCCTCAATTTTTTTTTAGCTATTTTATTTCATTTTAGACTCCGAAAACTTGGATGGGGGTTGTGGGAGGGTAGAGAAATTAAGATCTTGGTTTCTAAAAGACATGTAGACCACTGAGAAGTCTGTTCTGGGAAAGGTGCTAATACCACACTGTACTAACCACATTGCTGACCATTCTGACCGCAGGCTCTGCTCATCCACGAGAAGCCGTCAAAGTCCTCACCCAAGGTGGTTCTGCCCTTCCCAACAAAGAATAAACAAAATGACTGCCTTCCAGCCTCACAAGGTTAAAGGGGTCTTTACAAGCTCAGTTTCTTGTTTTCAAAAGAAGACCAAAATTTCTGACAGTGATCTGAGAATACTGGGTAGAGGTAAGTAAGAAAGAGTGGGTTGAAATCAACTGAATTCTAGTTCCCTTGTTTCCAGATTTATGAACAAGCAGCATGGGGATTCCCAACAGATTTTCTCCTGCCCTAGCTCTTATTTTCCTTCTGAAAATTAGTATATCTGAGCCAAGTCTTCTTTCTTCTTTCCCTTGAGAAAATAGAAAAAGGGTCTGTGTCCTGTATTTTAAAACATATGGTAGGACCATCAGGAGAGAAAATGCAAAGGCTATAATTTAACTTACCTTTTGGGATAGTTTTTACTACATTTACTTTCTTGGATACACAAAAATGTTTGGCATTTCCCCCATTAGTTAATGGGTGAAGAATTTTATTAATCAATGTCTAAATGTTCATAAAATTATGCCACCTTTTAAAACCAAGAGTAAGGACCATT
This sequence comes from Orycteropus afer afer, assembly GCF_000298275.1. Classification (NCBI taxonomy): domain Eukaryota; kingdom Metazoa; phylum Chordata; class Mammalia; order Tubulidentata; family Orycteropodidae; genus Orycteropus; species Orycteropus afer. The sequence continues at coordinate 1,669,699 of NW_006921703.1, read as the reverse complement.
TCCAACTGCTTCCAGTCAGAAGAAATAATATTAAAATGCAGGTTGCATATGTGCTGAAACCAGTCTTTGGGGAGTGGGACATAAGCTCTCAATTATTCCAACCAACTCCAGAGCCAGATACCAAGTCCGGAAACTCACCCCAGGCCAAGGAATGTACCTTAGGACTAAGCATGTGGTGCCCTCAAGCAGCCCAAGCTGAACACCTCACTTGTCTGTACCCAAGCTCCACACTGAAATCCAGTCTAGGCCAGCTCTCACTCTTGCCTCAAGGAATATCAGAGCAATGGGTCATTAAGCACACATCTTGAGGAGTATGTGGATGTGCAATCCTACTAGGGTACTCACTGCAGCTCTAGGATGTTGGCCAAGTTGGAAATATATCTTATACCTTCCTTTCTTTCAGAGTATTTATTCTCTATATCATTTAGTGTGACTATTTCAACTTCCCCCACTAATTCGTAAAATTGATAAGAAAAGAAACAATGTTTGTGTTGTTCTCATTCAATACCAAGCACCCAGCAGAGGGCCTGATATAAAATAAGTGATTAATAAGAGTTGTTAAATGCCAAGTAATTCCACTTCTAGGTAACACCAAAAGGAAATGAGTGCATTTGTTCAGTGAAAATTAGGAATGCTAATGTTTCTAATAGATTTGTTCAAACTAATGAAATATGCATCAACAGCAGAATAGATAAATAGATCACAGGATATTCATGCACAGGGTATTCACCCTACACTTTGGAGGGGGGAAGAATAAGAAAAAGAAAAAGTTACTATTCTACTCAACAGTAACGTTGAGTAAAAGAAACCAACAATGTATTATGATTATATTTATATTAAAGTTCAACAATGGGAAGAAGAAATATATGATGACACAAGTTAGGAAAGTAGTTATCTTTCTGCAGGACAGAGAAGGTTGTCAGGTCCCAGAGGTATTGAATGAGAAAGGTCCAGAATTGCTTGAAGATCCAGAAGCCCTTCCTTTTGGTGGTGTAGGAGCAGACATTGAACTGTTCCATGTTGAGAATAATAAATACTGAAGGAAAGATGCAGTTTAGGGCTCTGCCTTTATTCGGCCCAATAAATTGGCCTGTAAGAAGGAAAAGATACAAGGGGACAGAGACTTGTCCTTGTTCATCCTGAATCCCAGCACCTAGAAGGGTGCCCACTGTACAGTAAAAATACATTTTTCAATGAAGTCAGACTTTGGGCCTCTACCTTCCCATGGCCATGTTCCTCTCCCTGACCCAATACTCTCACATGTTAACTCTACCTTCTCCCCATCTGTGAGAATATGGTGAGTCTGGAAAGCCAGTTGCTGCCTCCAGTCAATGTGTTTTAAAAAGAACACATAACATTCCCACCCTCAGCCAGTTCTTTCTCCTGGGCTTCCTTTTTCTTTCCACACTTTCTCACTCACCCAGTCATGACACCTCAGTCATCTTTAGCATCTGTGTCTCCCTCATATCCCACAGTTAATCTGTAATCAAGAGTCCATCTTATGCATCTGTTCCCATCACTATCATTCCAGCTCAGCCTTTGATTACTTCAGCTTTGAATATCCATTAGAAATGTCTAAGTGAAGAATGCTGAAAGTATCATGGACTGCTAAAAGAACTAACAGATCTGTCCTGGAGGAAGTGCAGCCAGAATGCTCCTTGGAAGTGAGAATGGCCAGACTTCATCTCATCTACTTTAGTCACGTTGTCAGAAGGGACCATTCCCTGGAGAAAAATGTCATGCTTGGTAAGGTGGAGGGTCGATGAAATAGGGGAAGGCCCTGAATGAGATGGATTGACACAGTGGTTGCAATGATGGGATCAAGTATAGCAAGAATCATGGAGCTGGCATGGGACCGGGTGGTTTTTCGTTCTGCTGTGCATAGGGTAGCTATGAGTTGGACATGACTCGACAGCACCTAACAACAACAACAACAAGGAATGTCTAACCATTATTCTCACCAGATTAATCTTTCTAGGGCAAAGCTTGAGTCATGGTACCCTCCTGTTAAAAAAACTTTTAAAGGCTTCCCAGTACCTAGTAGGCAGATTCCACATTCCTTGGCTTGGCACTGAAAATCCAAACCAAACCCACTGCCATTAAGCCAATTCCAAATCATAGTGACCCTCATAGGGTTTTCAAGGCTGTAAATGTTTATGGAAGCAGACTACCTAATCTTTCTCTCATGAAGCAGCTAGTAGATTTGAATTGCCAAACTTTGGGTTAGTAGCACAATTCCTTAATCACAGTGCTGCCAGAGCTCCTGGCTTGGCACTGACAGTCTTCTAAAATAAGCCTCAAGCACCTTTTTATCTTTATCCTCCATTACTCCCCTACACACAACCTACAGTCCAGTCAAACTGAACCACTTGCATTCCCCAAACAAATGTCTCAATTTCTCATGCCTATGCCTTTGTTCATGGCTTATCCTTCCCTCTTCTTTTCTTTCCAACCTGTACTCTCTATGCTATTATCAGATTCAGTTGAATACTTACCACCTTTCATAAATACTCAACATAAACACACTCCAATGTGTTCCTTGAACTCCCCAGGATTTTGTACTCAGTTCTTGCTTTCAATTGATTATTTTTCCTATTTGTGCTAATTTTTTTTAAGTTTGCCATATTGTGCCTTATGGTGCTTACCTTCCCTTTTAAAGTCCTTTAAGTTCAGTTTTTACTGTTCTTGAATTTCACACCTTATCTTTCACTTAATTGAATTTCAACTGAAATAATAAATACATGAAGGAAAGAAAAATCAACCCGTAGCTAGAATTGAATAAGACTCAATAAATTAATTCTCAATTAGATATAAATGACTACTTACAGGATTATACACACAAAGATATTTTCATTGTAATTGAAATTACCAAAGAATGACTCTATAAAGATAGAGCTTCACACAGGTAGTGCTGGAGCTTCCTGATGCACCCTCAAATCAAGTAATCAACTATTCTGCTTTGTGGAAAATCATCCTTAAGGTCTGGCTAGGCCTGGATGTTTCAGAGTTCCCAGAAGGTATTTGTCTTCCATATGTAAAGGTGCAACTTCAAAATACTACTTTCCTTCAGCTCCAAATCAAAGAAGATGAACATTCACAAGGCTTTGGGAGAGTGACTTACTTCTCTGAGTCTCAGTTTCCTTGTCTGTCAAATGAGATGGGTAGCCCTACTTTGCAACATTCTCATGAGGCACAGTTATCAGTGCAGGCATATAATATGGGCTTTTAGCATTACTGTTTCAACATGGACATCCTGTACCCCAGAAGGTGTGCTTGTGCTCTTTTTGGCTCTAAATAGCTTTGGTAAGAAAAAGAGAGCCTACATCTCTCCTTCCCTGAACACTGCAGGGAGATTTTCCAGCCCCTTTTCCAATCTTCATGGGAAGTTAGATCAGGGAGTGATTTGAGACAGGCTTCCTGATTCTTATGAATTGAATCTCTCCACCTCTCAGTTCACTAAGACCTAAGGATCTTTTCCCAGGGAGCAGAGAAACATTCCAATATGTTGACATACAAGTGCCCATGGGATAGTGTAGGGAAGATCACTGTACAGAAAGAAGATTGAAGAGAGTGCATGGCAGAGCCTTAGAGAGAACACAAGGCCACAGGGTCAAGAATGCAAAGTGAGAAAAAAAGACTGTACTTCTGCCAGTTCCTTTTGATGAACACATCCACTTAGCACCAATAACAAACATGCACACATGCAGGTTAAAAGTACCAAAAACAAATGCTAAGTTTCCCTTGGAAAAAAAAATATATATTCCCTGGCAGAAAACCATGAAGGGAAGAAGAAGAGTCTAGATCTGCCCAGAGATGATGTCTCTCCATACATGAAAGCTACTGCACGCTCGTCAGACCAGAACCTTGGGCCGGGCCTTCCACTCTCTTGGCTCTCCTCAGGGAAGACTCAAATTCACTGCCATCTGGCAGTGAAGCCAAGCAAATTGGCAGGGTTCCACCTTGCTTTAAGTGAATGCATGTGCACCTCTCTTAGTCCCAGAGGATATCCACTTGCCTAGTCCACTATGTCTCTTATAGAAAGTTAAGATGGCTTGTCCATTGATCCTGACAGAGCCTGATTCTTAAAAGTATCATCCCCTAAGAGTAGGAAAGAGGCTTTTGATCCCCAAATCTCTCTATATAAAAATACTTTCTATTGAAAGAGTCAAATTCTGGCTCTTTCTTAGGCATTGGACCCTCCTTATACATTTCTGTGGCAATGTGCTATGTCCAAGACTCAGAGAAATTGGTAGAATTGAAAAACCCCCTTAAAGTTAGCCACTGAGCATGAACTAAATATGCCCAAGGGAACACAGCCTAAAAACATTGTTAATTAAATCTTGGTGGAAAGCTAAGTCTGACCACAGTCATCTTGAGTCAAAAATGGATCAGCTAAGGAATAACAAAGATTCATTCTGTGGTCACGCCAGCTGGGGCTTGTCATTGGTCGAGGACAGCCCTGCACTGTCTGCTTTGGAGTCCTTGAATCATGATGGATAGGCATGACCCTAAGGAAAGGACTGTAGGAAAGGAAACCCGAAGAGCTGGAGAATTTATATTTAGACTTCTTCTCTTTCTCAGTTTCTGTTCTTAACAGTAATCTTGGGTCCTCCTTTCAGGGCACCTCTATTCTTTGACACCCTCCTCCATTGTCTTTGTTACTGTCTCTCTTCCTCCCCTTACTCCATTCTAAATTTATGTCTTCTTTGATGATTATTTTTCTCTTTAAAAAATATTAAGGAATCAAATGTACATAAACTGTTGAATGAAAAACAGATTTGCTCTGTAAATTTGCACCCAAAGCACAATGATTTTTTTTTTTTTTTTAAATATATCTATTGAAGAAGAACTCAATTGCCACTCAGTATACAAATGTGTGTGGAGGGTTAGATGGGTGGGGTGGGGCAGAAACTGACTATGCTTAAGGATAGTAGAGAAAGTTCAGAACTTCTTCTATAAAGAATGAAAAATAATAATTAACAGAAATCTTCTGGGGAACACTCAGTGACCAGGTGTGGTTGGAGGCTACTTGTGTGAGGTGGCACCCTCAACTGGATTGAGTTGCATTCTCTAGCTGTTGTCAGTTTTCTCCATCTGATGTATAAACATGGAGAAAACAGATGTGATTGAAGCCAGTCTGGAGATTCTGAGGAGCCATGGGACAGAGAACAGAGGGTTTTGACAGAAGAGTGGTTAACATGCAGGTCATGAACTATGCATAGAAGGATATTAAAGACAGGAGGAGGTTTATGAATAGAGAGAAAACCCAGAGGTCAGGAGGCTAAAGAATATTATGAAACTTACCACTCAGAACTCAATTTTGTGTGTGTGTGTGAAGCCTATCCTGTACAGAGGAGCCCAAAGAGAACTGCAGAATCAATGGAATCCCAGGAAGCCTTAAGTCTGCTCTCATTTTGTCTTTAGCATACTCAAGAAACCTTCCCTATTTACACATTCAATTCAGCTCCCTCTCCACAGCTAATTACCTGCTTAAGATGATTCTTTATGCAGGACTATGGTAGACTTTCCACCACTCATCTGTCAGTTTGTCATGCTGTGGTGGCTTTTGTGTAGCTGTGAACCTGGAGGATATATATGCAAAACACCAGCAGGATCACCTGTGGTGGAGAACTTTCAGCAGAGCTTCTAGACTAAGACAGATTCAGAAGAAGGAGGGGACCATCCACTTCTCAAAGAATTGGCCAGTGAAAACCTTATGAATAGCAATGAAACACTATCTGATGTATTACTGGACAACTTTATGAATAGCCATGAAATATTGTCTGATACAGTGTTGAAAGTTGAGCGCCTCAGGTTGGAAGGCATTCAACATATGACTGGGGAAGAATTGCCTCCTCAAAGTAAATTCAACCTTAATGACATGGATGGAGTAAAGCTTTCAGGACCTCCATTTGCTGATATGGCATGACTCAAAATGGGAAGAAATAGCTCCAAACATCCATTAATAATCAGAACATGGAATGTATTTATTATAAATCTAGGAAAATTTGAAGCTGAAAAAATGAAATAGAGTGCATAAAGATCAATATCCTAGGCATTAGTGAGGTGAAATTAACTAGTATTGGCCATTTTGAATCAGACCATCATGTGAACTATTATCCAAGGAATGACAAATTGAAGAGGAATGACATGATATTCATTGTCACAAAAAATGTTTCAAGATTTATCCTGAAGAACAATATGATCAGTAATAGGATAATATCCATATCCCTACAAGGAAGACCAGTTAATACTGTTGTTGTTGTTGTTGTTGTTTGCTGTCGAGTCGGCCCCTACTCATAGCAACCCCTCCTTGGGTTTCCGAGGCAGTATCACTACAGAAGTAGGCTTGCCCAACCTTCCTTCCGAGGAGTGGCTGGTGGGTTTGAACCGCCAGCCTTCTGGTTAGCAGTCAAGTGCCTTAGGCAAGATGCTACCAGGGCTCCAGTTAATACTACTATTACTCAAATTTACACGCCAACTACCAAAGCCAAAGATGAGGAAAGTGAAGATTTTAACCAACTTCTGCAGTCTGAAATTGACCAAACATGCAATCAAGATGTACTGATTATATTGGTGATTGGAATGTGAAAGGTGGAAACAAGGAAGAGTCACCAGCAGTTAGAAAATATGGCCTTGGTGATAGAAATGACACCAGAGATCATATCATAAAATTTTGCAAGACCAATGCCTTATTTGTTGCAAATACCTTTTTTCAACAACATAAATGGCTGCTATACACATGTATCTCAACAGAAAGAATACACAAGAATCAGATCGACTACATCTGTAGAAAGAGATGATGGAAAAGCTCAATATCTTCAGCCAAAAGAAGGCCAGGAGCTGACTGTGGAACAGAGCATCAATTGCTCTTATGAAAGTTCAACTTGAAGCTGAAGACAATTAAAACAAGTCCATGAGAGCCAAAATATGGCCTTGAATATATCCCACCTGACATTAAAGACCATCTAAGGAATAGATTTGACGCATTAAACATCATTTACGAAAAACCAGATGAATTGTGGGATGACATCAAGAACATTATCCATGAAGAAAGGTAGTGTAGTGCCTAAGGCATTTGACTGCTAATCAGAAGACTGGTGGTTCACACCCACCAGCCACTCCTTGGAAGGAAGGTCGGGCAATCTACTTCCATAGTAATACCCCCTCAGAAACTCAAGGAAGAGTCACTGTGAGTCGTATCCAACTTGACAGCTGTGCATTTTTAAAAAGGCAGGAAAGGAAAAATAGACCAAAATATATGTCAGAAAAGACTCTGAAACATAATCTTGAATGGAGGGTAGCTGAAGCAAATGGAAGAAATGACAAGATGAAAGAGCTGAACAGATTTCAAAAAGCAGCTCACGAAGACAAAGTCAATTACTATAATGAAATGTTCAAAGACCTGAACTTAGAAAACCAAAAGGGAGGAACACACTTGGCACTTCTCAAGCTGAAAGAACTGAGGAAGAAATTCAAGCATCAAGTTCAATTGAAAGAGTCTATGGGCAAAATATTGAATGCTACAGGAAACATCAAAAGATGATGGAAAGGATACACAAGGTTATGTACCAAAAAGAATTGGTCAATGTTCACTTATTTCAGAAAGTGGCAAATGATCAAGAACCAATGGTATTGAAAGAAAAAAGTCAAAGCTGTACTGAAGTAACTGGCAAAAAACAAGCCTCCAGGAATTGAAAGAATAACCATTGAGGTGTTCCAACAAACAGAGGTCATGCTGTAGGAACTTTTCATCTTTGCCAAGAAATCTGGAAGACAGTTACCTGGCCAACTGACTGGAAGAATTCCATATTTGTATCCATTCCAAAGAAGGGTGATCCTATGGAATATGGAATTATTGAAAAATATCCTTAATATCATACACAAATAAAATCTTGCTGAAGATAATTCAAAAAGAATTACAACAGTACATTAACCTAGAACTTCCAAACTGCAAGCTGGATTCAGAAGAGGACATGGAACAAGGAATAGAGGGATATCACTGATGATGTCAGATGGATCTTGGCCGAAAGCAAAGAATACCAGAAAGATGTTCACTTGTGTTTTCTTGACTATGCAAAAGCATTTAACTTTATTGTTGTGGTTAGGTGCCATCGAGTCATCTCCAACTCATAGCGACCCTATGTACAGCAGAACAAAACACCGCCCAGTTCCGCACCACCTCTGCAATCCTTGCTATACTTTAGCCCATTGCTGCACCCACTGTGTCAATCCACCTTCCCCTCTTTTGTTGACCCTCCACCTTACCAAACATGATATCTTTCTCCAGGGAATAGTCCCTTCTGATAACAAGACCAAAGTAGGTGAGACAAAGTCTGGCCATTCTCGATTCCAAGGAGCATTCTGCCTGCACTTCCTCCAGGACAGATTTGCTAGTTCTTTTAGCAGTCCATGGTACTTTCAGAATTCTTCGCCAGCACCACAACTCACAAGCACCAATTCTTCTTTGGTCTTTCTTATTCATTGTCCAGCTTTCACATGCATATGAGGCTATTGAAAATATCATGCCTTGGGTCAAGTACACCTCAGTCTTCAAAGAGATATCGTTGCTCCTTAGCACTTGAAAGAGGTCCTTTGCAGACGACTTGCCCAGTGCTGTATGTCACCTGATGTCCCGACTGCTGCTTCCATTGTCATCAATTGTAGAACCAAGCAAAGTGAAGCCTTTGACAATTTCAACCTTTTCTCCATTTATCATGATGCTGCTTATACGTTCAGTTGTGAGGATTTTTGTTTTCTTTATATTGAGGTGTAATCCATACTACAGACTGTAATCTGCAATCTTTATCAGTAAGTGCTTCAACTCATCCTCAATTTCAGCAAGCAAAGTTGTGTCATCAGCTTTTTGCAGGTTGTTAATGATTCTTTCTCCAATCTAAATGCCACATTCTTCTTCATATAATACAGTTTCTCAGATTATTTGCTGACCATACAGACTGAATAAGTATGGGGAAAGGAACAACCCTGACACACTCCCTTCTTGATTTTAAACCATACAGTGTCTGCTTCTTTGGTTCAAATGACAGCCTCCTGGTCTATGTACAGGTTCCTCATGAGTACAATGAAGTGTTCTGGAATTCTCATTTTTCTCAATGTTATCCACAATTTGTTATGATCCGCATAATCAAATGCTTTTGCATAGTCAATAAAACACAAGTAAACGTATTTCTGGTATTCTTTCCTTTCAGCCAAAATCCATCTGACATCAGCAATGATATTCCTTGTTCCACGTCCTCTTCTGAATCCAGCTTGCACCTCTGGAAGTTCCCTGTCAATATACTGCTGCAACCATTTTTGAATTATCTTCAGAAAGATTTTACTTGCAATATTATTGATATTGTTCGATAATTTCCACATTCTGTGGGTACATTTCTTTGCAATGAGTACAAATATTGATCTCTTCCAGTCAGTTGGCCAGATAGCTGTCTTCCAAATCTCTTGGCATAATCAAGTGACTGCCTCCACTGAAGCATTCATTTGTTGAAACATCTCAATGCGTATTCCATCAATTCCTGGCACCTTGTTCTTCACCAATCCCTTCATTACAGCTTCGTCTTCATCCTTCAATACCACTGGTTCCTGAACATATGCCCCCTCCTGAAATGGATGAAGATCGACCAGTTCTTTTTGGTATAGTGATTCTGTGTATTCCTTCTTCTTCTTTTGATGTTTCCTGCATCATTCAATATTTTGCCCATAAATCTTTCAATATTGCAACTCGAGACTTAAAATTTTCCCTCAGTTCTTTCAGTTGGAGAAATTCCAAGCGTGTTCTTCCCCTTCAGTTTCTAACTCCAGGTCTTTGCACATTTCATTATAGTAATTGGCTTTGTCTACTCGAGCTGCTCTTTGAAATCTTCTGTTCTGCTCTTTTATTTTGTCACTTCTTCCATTTGCTTTAGCTACCCTCCATTCAAGGGCATTTAAAAGTCTTTTCTGACATCCATTTTGGTCTTTTCTTCTTTTCTCATCTTTTTAATGACCTCTTGATGGATGATGTTCTTGATATCATCCACAATTCTTCTGGTTTTCGGTCACTGGTGTTCAATACATCAAATTTATTCTTTAGATGGTCTCTAAATTCAGGAGGAATACATTCATGATCATATTTTGGCTCTCTTGGACTTGTTTTGTTGTTGTTATTATTGTTATGTGCCATCAAGTCAGACCCAACTCATAGTGACACCTCCTTGGGTCTCCAAGGCAGTATCACTATGGAAGTAGATTGCCCCATTTTCCTTCCGAGGAGTGACTGGTGGGTTTGTATGGCCAGCCTTCTGGTTAGCAGTCAAGTGCTTTAGGCACCATGCTACCAGAGCTCCTGGATTTGTTTTAGTTCTCTTCAACTTCAAGTCGAACCTGCATATGAGCAGTTGATGGTCTGTTCCACAAGCAGCTCCTGGCCTTGTTTTGCCTGAAGATATTGAGCTTTTCCATTGCCTCTTACCACAGATGTAGTCAATCTGATTTTTGTGTACTCCATCTGGCAAGGTCCATGTGTATAGCTGCCATTTGTGTTGTTGAAAAAAGGAATTTGCAATGAATAAGTCATTGGTCTTGCAAAATTCTATCATGCAATCTCCAGCATTATTTCTATTACCAAGGCCAAATTTTCCAACTACTTGTGATTCTTCTTTGCATCCAACTTTTGCATTCCAATCACCAGTGATAATTAACACATCTTGATTGTACATTCAGTCAATTTCAGACTGCAGAAGTTGATAAAAATCTTCAGTTTCCTCATCTTTGCCTTTGGTGGTTGGTGCATGAATTTGAATAATAATCGTATTAACTGGTGTTCATTGTAGGCATATGGATATTATCCTATCACTGACAGATAGCATTGTACTTCAGGACAGATCTTGAAACATCCTTTGTGATGATGAATGCCACACCATTCCCAGCTTAGTAGATCATATGGTTGTCTGATTCAAAATGGCCAAAACCAGTCCATTTCAGCTCACTGATGCCTAGGATATCAATCTTTATGCATTCCATCTAATTTTTTTGACAACTTCCAGTTTTCATAGATTCATACTTTATACATTCCATATTCCTATTATTAATGGATGTTTGCAGCTGTTTCTCCTCAATCTGAGTCATACCACATCAGCAAATGGAGGTCTCAAAAGCTTTAGTTTATCCATACAAGTAAGTCTGGTTCTAATCTGATGACGCAGCTCTCTCCCAGTTGTATTTTGAGAGCCTTCTGACCTAAGGGGCTCATCCTCCTGCACTGTATCAGAAAATGTTTCTGGGCTATTTGTAAAGTTGCACAGTAATGTATCAGACAGAATTTCTCTGCTATTCATAAGGCTTTCCCTGGCCAATTCTTTGAGAAGTGGATTCCTTCTTCCTATTCTGTGTAAGTCTGTAAGCTGCATTAAAACCAGTGCACCATGTGTTATGCTGTGACATTTGAAACACCTGTGGCATAGCCTCAAGCCTCACAGCAACACACAAGGCACCACAGTAGGACAAACTGACAGACAAGTTTTTCTCCCTTGTTGTTGTTGT
>NW_006921703.1:1655458-1656389 GCF_000298275.1 Orycteropus afer afer | reverse complement strand
ACCAGCCTTCTGGTTAGCAGTCAAGTGCTTTAGCCACTATGCTACCAGAGCTCCTAGCGTATGAGGTGATTGAAAACACCATAGCTTGGGTTAGGTGCACCTTAGTCTTCAAAGAGACATCTTTGCTCTTTAGCATTTTAAAGAGGTCTTCTACAGCAGATTTGCCCAGTGTAATATATCATCTGATTTCTTGACTGCTGCTTCCATTGATGTTGATTGTGGGACCAGCCATTTGAAATCTTTGATAACTTCAATCTTTTCTTCATTTGTTGTGATGCTGTTTATTGGACCAGTACTGAGGATTTTTCTTCTCTTTATGTTTAGGTGTAATCCACACTTCAGACTGTAGTCTTTAATCTTCATCAGTAAGTGTTGTAGGAGAGCAAAATCCTTACCCCCTGTCACAAAGAGCCAATGATCACTACAGGTTGAAGTGGGATATAAAATGTTTATTGAGTATCAATACCCAAAGAGACAGAGAAAATTATTTCTCTAAAATGTCTGTCTCCTTGAGCAAAGGGGTAAACATAATTATATGGGGAAATGAGAAGGGGGTTGAAGATCCCTTGGACTGCCAGGAATGTCTGTTCTTCTCTTCTCTGGTTACTCCAGACTCAGCGTCCCTCTTCCAGGGTTGTTCTCAGCCAAACACAGTGAGAGAGGGTTAGGCTGAGAAGAATACATAATTGAAAATAATAAATCTAAATAACTCAGCATGTGTAAAGAGGTTGGCTATTCTATTTACTTAAAAGAAAGCAAAACCAAAAAACCAAACTCACTGCCATTGAGTCAATTCCAACTCATGTCAACCCTCTTTGGGTTTCTTTATCAAAGTAGATCTTCCAGTCTTCCTTCCGTGGAGCAGCTGATGGGTTTGAACCACCCACCTTCTGACGAGCAGTGAATTGCCTTAGGCACTGCACCACCAGAG
>NW_006921703.1:1649222-1653053 GCF_000298275.1 Orycteropus afer afer | reverse complement strand
AGCCAGCAGAGACCTGGGGGAAGATTGATGCCAAGTCACATGGAGATCTCCAAGGAACCAGAAAACAAAAGCCCCAGTATTGACAGAGAGAGAAAGCCTTCCTCTACAGCCAGGGCCCTGATTAGGCCTTTTAGCTACCTAAACTGTGAAAAAATAAATTTCTCTTTGTTAAAGATAACCACTTGTGCTATTTCTGTTATAGCAGCATTAGATAACTAAGACAAATATTAACTTAAAAGCAGGGGGAAAAAAGCAAATGTTAAAATTTAGTTGAATCATTCATGGGGGGTACAAACCAAAACCAAACTAACTGCTGTCAAGTCAGATCCGACTCATAGCAACCCCTCCTTGGGTTTCCCAGGAGGTATCACTATGGAAGTAGATTGCCCAACCTTCCTTCCAAGGAGTGGCTGGTGGGTTTGAACCACCATCCTTCTGGTTAACAGTCAAATGCCTTAAGCACTACATCATGAGAGCTCCCTATGGTACAAACAGATAATTCTAAATCATAACCCATTGCTGTCAAGTTGATTCCTGCTCATAGTGATCCTATAGGACAAACTAAAACTGTCCATAGTGTTTCCAAGGCTGTAAATGTTTTTAGAAGCAGACTGTCTCATCTTTCTCCTACAGAGTGGCTGATAGGTTTAAGCCACCAATCTATTGCTTAGCAGCTGAATGCTTTAACCACCAGAGGTCCTTTCTAAGTCATTAGCAAGTATATGTTATTATGTGTTTATCACAAAAAGTTGCTAACAACAAATGAAGGAAATTAAAAAAAAAAAAAAGCTTAAGTAAACAGTATGACTCAATTTTGGTGAGATGAAATAGAGAAAAATGAAAAGAGGAAATAAGGGTGAGAGAAGAAAAGAGAGAAAGGGAGAAAGGAAGGGTAGGGAGAAATAAAGGAGTATGAGGATATACACTTTGAAATGATGCTGTGTGTGGTGACTTCTTTTTCTTCTTGTTGTTAGTTGCTATGGAGTCTGACTCATGGTGACTTCATGTAAAACAGAATCAAACATTGTCCAGTCCTGGAACATCTTCATGATTGTTGCTGCACTTTACTCCATTGCTTTGGCTATTGTGTCAATCCCTCTCATTGAAGGTTTCCCTCATTTTCCCTGACTCTCTGCTTTACCAACCATTATGTCCTTCCCTAATGATTAGTCTGGGAGCTCTGGTAGCATAGTGGCTAAGACACTTGCCTGCTAACCAGACGGCTGGCGGTTCAGCCACACCTCAGAAGGAAGTTTGGGCAATCCTACTTCCGTAGTGATACTGCCTCGGAAACCCAAGGAGGGGTCGCTATGAGTCGGGGCCGACTCAATGGCACATAACAACAACAACAACAATGATTAGTCTTTCCTGATGATTTGATGTGTCCAAATCAAGCAAGCCAAGGTCTCACCATCCTTGCTTCTAAGGAGCATTTTGATTGCATTTCTTCTAAGAATGACTTAGTGGTTCCTCTGGCAACATACAGCATATTCAATATTTTCCATCAATATGACAACTTAAGTGTATCAATTCTTCCCCTGTCTTCTGTTTTCATTGTCCACCTTTCATACGCACAATCTCTTTATGCTTAGTGATACTTTATAATATTCCTTATGAGCTATGTTGTTTTTCAATTACAAGGAAAATTTGAGTTATTTGAACACACACATAGAAAGAGAGAGAGTCAGCTTAGCTAACTTTGAGATGAGACTCTTATTCAAGAGCTCCCCATCTCTCACCATTCCCCACCTCCCAGGGGTCTGGATGGACAAGCTCCACCTCCCCAGTGGCTTAGAGCACACTCTTGAACTACTTGCCCACCACCCACTATTCCACAAGAGCAAGCTTGGAGGGCAAGATGGTAGGATGCTTGGCTCTCCAAGTTCTCCTATTACTACTGCAGGCATGTGAACCAAACCAAATCTCCTGTTACAGAGTATTTTTGTTTTCAGAGCCCAAAATACTGAATCCACAGGAAAAGGAGAAAGCCCTGAAGGGCTCTGCTGCCTCTAAGTAGGTTATTTCAATCCATGGCTTTACATTCTTGGTCAAAATAGTTTAAATGTTTGCTTCCTGTTGAGGAGCTGTGAGCATGTGCTGTCCAAATGGGGCTGCTGAGTACCAGGCAGCATGCACTGCTGCTGCTCCCAGCAGGACCAGTTCAGCAACTTCAGTGTCTCATTAAATTATCTAGGTCTCAGTTTCCTCTTCTATGATAATGAGCAATATTTATTCAGTAATAAATTGTATACTGTATTTTGACACAAATAATGTGCACATCATACATTTTTTGCAAACCACACAACCCCTTCATGCAGTAGTTTCCTATGCACACTATGCATGTTATATGCACATGCAAGTTATTTATGTGGAAAATACGGTAATAGTATTTCTCATACTGTTTGAGGAGCTCCACTCTTCAGTAGCGGTGCCCCTGGGGAGGAGCATCCAGTGGAACCCCAGAAAGAAGTCAAATGAGCTGTGCCTTGGGCCCCCACCCCACCCCCAGTATAGCCAGAGCCACTTCACATCTATCTTTTTTATATATGAAAGTTCAGATTAGGCTTTCTCTGAATTTCAATTACAAGTGTGAAAACAATCTGGCCAATAATATAGCTCTGATATTCTTTGTAATGAAGTATTACCCCTAAGCACAATGAGCTTATAATGATTTTTCAATTGAAGGAGGCATTGATCCCCCAGGGCCCTTTCCCTATTTTCAGTGTGACTATTTATTCATACAGAGGAGTTCTGTCATCTTTGGATATAGCCTCAAAAATAAGACTCAAATATCCACCAGACCAAGATGTGTTATGAACTCATCATCCCACAGGGAGAACGGGGAACCCATGAACCTGGCATCTTGACAAGGCACCTGGCACCAATTAACCCAGGCCCTGAGTAAATGGCTTTACGCAAGAGCCCTCTAAAATGAAGGAGAGCTATTTTGGGCTTTTTGCTTGGGTTTTATGGGGTATTTTCTTTCCATACGAGGAAATCGTTCATAGCCCCATTCTCCATAGTATCTGCTACCTAGCAGTGGTCCCATCTATATCTACACATACATACATGCATGCACAGCCCTGGTAGTGGATATGTACATCATATTAAGTACAGTGAATGATGGTTAATATACACCTGGCTTTAGTTCTTAAAACAACAGCACCAAAACAGAACTTTCAAAACTATTTGATTGGGAAAGGTTAGAAATTCTCTCCTTTCTTGGAAATAAGAAGAAGGAAGAGAAAGAAAAGAGAAAGAGAGGAAAAAGGAGGAAGCAAGGAAGATGAAAAGATAAATAAAAATTTATATAATTCATATATTTTAGAGCAATGTTTTTAATCTCAAGAATGCTAGATTTCAATCTAGTTGAGCTGGAGAATTCCTAGCCTATTAACTTTCCATTTACTTGTAAAGCAAAATAGTCTATAGAAAGGACTGCCATATGGAACTGGATTGGGTTGCATTTTGCTTTCATCAGTTCTGCAATGTTGGTGGGTACCATGAAGAACACAAAATCAAGTGGACAGAATCCAGAACAATTCAACCAGAAATACTCCTCTCTCTCTTTCTCTCTCTGTCTCTCTCTCTTTCTGTGTGTCTTGTGCACACACACACAAACACAGGAAAAAATGTATCATTGGTTCATGCTGAAACTCCTCGCAGCACCTTCTCAGGAGGGATGAAAGTCTGGGCAATATCTCTGACAGCAATACATGGGATGGATTGTTGGATTTGTTGTTGTGTTGTTGTTAAGTGCCGTCGAGTCATTTCCAACTCATAGCGACCCCATGCACAGCAGAACAAAACACTGCCCAATCCCGCGCCAGC
>NW_006921703.1:1641945-1646335 GCF_000298275.1 Orycteropus afer afer | reverse complement strand
GATAACAAGGGAAAGTGTTCAGTGCAGATCAGTGAGTAGATGATAGACTGCAGATGATAGACTGCTAAAAGTATCTTAGAAACAACCTGTAAATTAACTCTGGTCCAGGGGACATGTGCAATAGGGCAGAAAGGAAGTATCTTAGTATTGTTGGATTTAGCTACCATCAAGTCACCTCACCCACATCCTTGACTCATGCAACCCCAAGCACAATGGAACCAATTGTTGCCTGGTCCTCATTATGAATTGGAAGGACCACTGTGATCCACGGGGTGTTCATTAGCAGATTTTCAGAAGTAGATTGTCAGGTCTTTTTTCTACTCTATGTAAGTTAGGAAAGCATCACTGAAACTTGTTCAGCATCAGAGCAGCACATAAGCTTCCAATGACAAATGGGTGGTGGCTGCACATAAGGTGCATTAGCTAAGAATTGAAACTAATTCTACCAAGAAGCCTCCAATGAACACAACACCAAGAAATGACACCTGCATTGAATGCAATGAGACTAATGAGTTTCCTTTAGCCTACAGTTAACTTGCATTGGACTTAAATTGAATTGACTGTGACTTGCATTTTGTTGTTCTTAAAAAATTTAAATATTTTTTTACTGTGAAACAACTTCATATCTATCTGGAAGGTGTTTGAAGGTTGATAAACTTATGCAACTATAAAAATCAGTTCCTGTGGAGTTCATTATAACTCATGATGATTCTATGTATGCCAGAGTAAAACATTGCTCCTTAGGGTTTAAAATGACTGATTTTTCTGAAGTAAATCACCACACTTTTCTTCCAAGTTACCTGGATTGACTTGGACCACTAACCTTTTGGTTATCATTTGTCAGGTTCATGGATTCCATGTTCTCTTTCTAGAAGGAAAAGTTAGTAACATATCTTGGCATGGTGGATATTTTACTGTGTTAACTGTTTGCACCACACAGTGAGTCTTATTCAAGTGTAGTGGGTTTTCATAAGACTGTGCAGAAAAAAAGATGACTTCAATAAAAATGTGAATTTGTGTTTTAGTAGATGCACTAGGAAATTAACATCCCCGGATAGACATAGACCAGAAGAATTGTGGGATGACATCAAGAGCATCATCCATGCAGAAAGCAAGAGGTCATTAAAATATGAGAAAGAAAGAAAAGACCAAAATAGATGTCAGAAGAGACTCTGAAACTTGACCTTGAGTGGAGAGGAGCTAAAGAAAATGAAAGAAATTACAAGATAAAAGAGCTGAACAGAAGATTTCAAAGAGCAGCTCAAGCAGACAAAGCCAATTACGATAATGACACGTGCAAAGATCTGGATTTAGAAAACAAAAAGGGAAGAACACACTCAGCATTTCTCAAGCTGAAAGAGCTGAGGAAAAAAAATAAGCCTTGAGTTACAATATTGAAAAATTCTATGGGCAATATATTGAATGATGCAGGAAGTGTCAAAAGAAGATGGAAGCAATACACAGAGTCACTCTACCAAAAAGAATTGGTTAATCTTCATCCATTTCAGGAGGTGGCATATGTTCAAGAACCAATGGCATTGAAGAAAGAAGTCGAAGCTGCAGTGAAAGAATTGGTGAAGAACAAGGTTCCAGGAATTGTTGGGATACCACTGAGATGTTCCAACAAATGGATGCCCCACTGGAGGCACTCACTCAGCTATGCCAAGAAATTTGGAAGACAGCTACCTGGCCAACTGACTGGAAGAGATCTGTATTTGTACCCATTCCAAAGAGATGATCCCACAGAATGTGGAAATCATCAAACAATATCATTAATATCACATGCAAGTAAAATCTTACTGAAGATAATTCAAAAAATGGTCTCAGCAGTATATTGACAGAGAACTTCCAGAAATGCAAACTAGATTTAGAAGAGGACGTGGAATGAGATATATCATTGCTGACATCAGATGGATCTTGGCTCAAAGCAAAGAATACCAGAAAGATGTTTATTTGTGTTTTATTGACTATGCAAAAGCATTTGATTATGCGGATCATAACAAATTGTCGATAACATTGAGAAGAATGGGAATTCCAGAACACTTAATGAGACTTCATGAGGAACCTGTACATAGATCAGGAGGTGGTCATTTGAACAGAAATAGGGAACACTGCATGATTTAAAATCAAGAAGGGAGTGTTTCAGGGTTGTATCCTTTCCCCATACTTATTCAATCTATATGCTGAGCAAATAATCTGAGAAGCTGGACTATATGAAGAAAAATGTGGCATCAGGATTGGAGGAAGAATTATTAACAACCAGCAATACACTGGCAACACAACTTTGCTAGCTGAAAATGAGGATGACTTGAAGCACTTACTGATGAAGATTGAAGAATAGAATCTGCAGTATGGGTTACACCTCAATATAAAGAAAACAAAAATACTCACAACTGGACCTATAAGCAGCATCATGATAAATGGAGAAAAGATTGAAGTTGTCGAAGATTTCACATTGCTTGGTTCTACAATCTACGCCAATGGAAGCAGTAGTCAGGATATCAGATAACATATAGCACTGGGCAAATCAGCTGCGAAGGACCTCTTTCAAGTGCTGAAGAGCAAAGATGTTTCCTTGAGGACTAAGGTGTACCTCACACAAGCCATGGTATTTTCAATCACCTCGTATGCATGTGAGAGCTGGGAGATGAATAAGGAAGACTGAAGAAGAATTTATGCTTTTGAGCTGTGGTGTTGGCAAAGAATGCTGAAAGTACCGTGGACTACTAAAAGAACAAACAGGTCTATCCTGGAGGAAATGCAGCTGGAATGCTCCTTGGAGGTGAGAATGGCCAGAATTCCTCTCACAGAAAGGACCATTCCCTGGAGAAGGATGTCATGCTTGATAAAGTGGGGGGTCCACAAAAGAGGGGAAGGCCCGCAACGAGATGGATTGACATGGTGGCCGCTGCGATGGGCTCAAGTATAGCAAAAATCATGGAGCTGGAGCAGGACCGGGTGATGTTTCATTCTGCTGTGCATAGGGTTGCTATGAGTCTGAGATGACTTGCCAGCACCTGACAACAGCAACAACAGATTCTGTGCTACATCTGCATCCTGATGTATGTAGGCAAAGATCATGAAGCTGACATTGGGTGGCACCTTATGCCAGAAACATTTCTAGCTCTTGACATAAATTAATTGACTTGATATTCACAATACCCCAGGTTGGTAGGTCTCATTATTATCCTCATTTTATATAATGGGAAAGGCTAGAGGGGTTGAGTAGATCACCCAGTCACACATGTAGGAAATGGTAAGAAAGATTTGAATCTGGAATTCTAACACTAGAGCTAAGTTTGAAACCACTACCCTTTACCACCTTCTTTCAAAAACAAATGAGATTGGCTCTGCTTTTGAAGGAATGTATGATCGTGTGGAGGAAAGAAAAACCAGACATTCTCGCACATAATAAAGATTACTGTATCCTTATAGTAAGTGTTGACATCAAGTATTCTGAATCCTCCAGTTTGTTCTCTTTTTCAAATTCTCTTGAGTATGGGTTCTTTTGATTTTCCACAAACACTTTAGAATATTTTTTTTTTCTCTAGGAAACATCTTGCAGGGATTTTGATTGAGAAGATGACGTGTCTATAGATTAATTGGACAGGGATTGATGTCTTGAAAATATCGATTAATTCAATTCATGAATGCAGTATACTACTCCATTTATTTAGCTCTTTTTGTACATATTGTGTTAGATTTATCCATAGGTGTTATTTCATAGAGCCACACATCTGTCAGTTTGTTGTATGTGGTGGCTTGCATGTTGCTGTGATGCTGGAGGCTATGCCATCAGTATTTTAAATACCAGTAGGGTCACCCATGGTGGACAGGTTTCAGTGGAGCTTCCAGACTAAGATAGACCCGGAAGAAGGAAGGGGTCATACACTTCTCAAAGATTTGGCCAGTGAAAACCTTATGAGTAGCAGTGAAACATTGTCTGATATATTACTGGAAAACAATATGAATAGCCCTAAATTATTGTCCAATATAGGACCAGTAGATGAGCTCCTCAGGTTGGAAGGCACTCAGAATACAACTGGAGAAGAGTTGCCTCCTCAGAGTAGAGCTGACCTTAATGATGTGAATGGAGTAAAGCTTTTAGGACCTCCATTTGCTGATGTGGCATGACTCAAAATGAGAAGAAACAGCCACAAACATCAATTAATAATTGGGAAATGGAATGTACAAAGTATGAATCTAGGAAAATTGGAAGTTGTCAAAAATGAAATGGAATGCATAAAGATCAATGTCATAAGCATTAGTGAGCTAGAATGGACTGGATTTGGCCATTTTGAATCAGACAACCATATGATCTACTATGCCAGGAATGATAAATTGAAGAGGAATTGTGTGGCATTCATCATCACAAAGAATGTTTCAAGAT
>NW_006921703.1:1630501-1635190 GCF_000298275.1 Orycteropus afer afer | reverse complement strand
AAGAGGTGATGGAAAAGCTCAATATCTTCAGTCAAAACAAGACCAGGAGCCAACTGTGGAACACATCATCAACTGCTCATATGCAAGATCAAGTTTAAGCTGAAGATAATTAAAAGAAGTCCACAACAGCCAAAATATGACCTTGGTCATATGCTTTCTGAATTTAGAGACCCTCTACAGAATAGATTTGATGCACTGAATACCAATGACCAAAAACCAGAGGAATTGTGGGATGACATCAAGAATATCATCCATAAAGAAAGCAAAAAGTCATTAAAAAGAGAGAAAAGGAAGAAAAGACAAACACAGATGACAGAAGAGACTCTGAAACTTGACGTTGAATGGAGAGTAGATAAAACAAGTGGAAGAAATGACAAGATAAAAGAAGTGAACAGAAGATTTCATAGAGCAGCTCAAGAAGACAAAGTCAATTATTGTAATGAAATGTGCAAACACTTGGAGTTACAAAACCAAAAGGGAAAAACACACTCACCATTTCTCAAGGTGAAATAACTGAAGAAAAAATTCAAGCTTCGAGTTGCAAAGATTTTATATACAAAATATTGAATGATGTAAGAAACATAAAAAGAAGATGGAAAGAATACACAGAGTCACTGTATCAAAAGGAATTGATCAATGTTCATTCATTTCAGAGGTGGCATATGATCAAGAACCAAATGGTATTGAAGAAAGAACTCGAAGCTACACTGAAGGAATTGGTGAAAAATAAGGCCCCAGGAATTGACAGAATACCCATTGAGATGTTTCAACAAATGGATGCCATGCTGGAGGCACTCACTTGTCTATGCCAAGAAATTTGGAAGACAGCTTCCTGATCAACTGACTGGAAGAAATCCATGTCTGTACCCATCCCAAAGAATGGTGATCCCACAAAAGTGGAAATTATCAAACAATACCATTAATATCACATACAAGAAAAATCTCGTTGAAGATAATTCAAAGAATGGTTGCAGCAGTATATTGACAGTGAACTCCCAGAAATGCAAGCTGGAATCAGAAGAGGACGTGGAATGGGGGATATCATTTCTGATGTCAGATGGATCTTGGCTGAAAAGAAAGAATACCAGAAAGATGTTTACTTGTGTTTTATTGATAGCATTCAATTGTGTGGATCATAAAACAATATGGGTAATACTGAATGAGAATGGGAATTCCAGAACATTTGATTGTGGAGGAACCTGTACATAGACCAGGAGGCTGTCATTCAAACAGAACAAGGAGATATTGCATATTTTAAAATCAGGAAGGGAGCATGTCAGGGTTGTATCCTTTCACCATACTTATTCAATCTGGATGCTGAACAAATAATCAAAGAAACTGGACTATAGGAAGAATGCAACATCAGGATTGGAGGAAGACTCATTAATAACCTGTGATATCCAGATGACACAACTTTGCTTGCTGAAAGTGAGGATGACTTGAAGCATTTACTGATGAAGATTAAAGATTTCAGTCTGCAGTATGGATTACATCTCAACATAAAGAAAATGAAAATCCTCACAACTGGACCAATAAGCAGTATCACAGTAAATGGAGAGAAGACTGAAGTTGTCAAAGATTTCATATTACTTGGTTCCACAATCAACACCAATGGAAGCAAGAGTCAAGACATCAGATAACATATTGCACTGGGCAAATCTGCTGCAAAAGATCTCTTTAAAGTGCTGAAGAGCAAAGATGTCTCCCTGAAGACTAAGGTGTGCCTAACCCAAGCCATGTTATTTTTAGTCACCTCATATTCATATGAGAGCTGGACAATGAACAAGGAAGACTGAAGAAGAGTCGATGCTTTTGAGTTGTGGTGTTGGCAAAGACTACTGAAAGTACCAAGGACTGCCACAAGAATGAGTAAATCTGTCCTGGAATGCTTCTTGGAAGCAAGAATGGCCAGACTTCATCTCACCTACTTTGGTCACATTATCAGAAGGGACCATTCCCTGGAGAGGGATATCATACTTGGTAAGGTGAAAGGTCAATGAAAAAGGGGATAGCCCTCAATGAGATGGGTTGACACAGTGGCTGCAATGATGGGCTTAGGAATAGCAAGGATTGTGAGGCTGGCACAGGACCAGGAAGTGTTTCATTCTGTTGTACATAAAGTCGCTATGAGTTGGAGCTGACTCAACACTACATAGCAACCACATTATTTTATAGTTTGTTTTTGTTATTTTTGTTGTTGTTGTTGGTGGTGGTGGTGCTATTGTAAATTTTATTTTGTTATTTCAATGCTTACCCATTATGAATTCATGGAAATGCAATTGATTTTTGTATATTTACCTTTTATCTTACAACCTGGAGTCACTGCATGGTGCAATTGGTTAAGAACATGGATACTAACCAAAAGATTGGTGGTTTGAATCCACCAGAGATACCTTAGAAGAAAGTCCTGGCAACATTTTTCTTTGTGGTAATATTAAAGATATGGAAAGAATATTCCTAAAGGAGAGTCTTCACACAAGACCCTTATGTTAGTTAAGTTTGTGTGTTAACTAGGCTGGGCCTGGTTAAGTGGCTGCCTGGCTGAATGTAGTTATTCCCCATGGTGAGATTGGTAATTAACTCCATGGTGGAATCTATTGGAACAGCTGAGTAGCTGCTTTGAGTATGTGGTCTGCTTCCTGTATATAAGATACAGCTTTGGGAATGGTCTCCAGCTTATGCCATGCTTTGCCGACCTTGGGACTTTCAATGGACTTGCCATGTGGTTTGGTAACATTGGCACTGTGCCTTTTTACTTGTCAACCTTGGGCTTGTCAGTCTCAGCAGCCAGCAGCTGTCAGAGTGAAGAAAAGCTTCTAGCTTCGGGCCAGGAGCAGAAGGCAGAGCTGAAGCCCAAGGTTGAAGGGCTTTCACCCAGCCCCTAGAGCATGTACTTTGAACTCAGACTTCTAGCCTCTAAAATTGTAAGAGAATAAACTCCAGTTTGTTGAAGCCATCCCATTTGTGGTATATTCTTGTCAGAGCAGCACCAGGCAACCAAAACAACCCTTATCAGAAATTCTCTCAGTAACCCTCAAAAAAATGTAAGAAAATTATTTACCTTACCTGTCAAAGCCCTCTTAGTCACATATTTAAACTACCCAATCTAAATAGCCCACATTGATGCTTCCAACAAATCACTATAAAGCCCCATCTTTGATTAGTCTTGCCTCCAGCTTCTCTGATGTTGCCAATTCCAGTCAGAATGTACCACAGGACAGAACCTCTAGTATCATTCTAATATGCCCATGCTCCATCACCATCTTGGAACACTTGACTTCATCACTTTGCAGGATCAGATGTGCCCCCAGTTCAAAAAGTTTTGAACCTTCAATAAATATTTGGCTTTTCTTTCAACTGAGTACTATTATTACACAATCACATAATGGTGTAAAATAATTAAGATTTGAAGGTGAATTTCCTCCAGCAGCCCCTGGGACATTGAGAATTCAGAGGTTTGGTACAAAGCATGAGCTCTTTGAAGCTCACCTGTTTCTGTGGAATCTCGGGAGTCATCCCAGGTAATGACGAGGCTAGACTAAGGTGAAGATCTTTCCAATAATCATCTTATTGGCTTGAGCAAGTTAATCAAACCATTCTGCACACCACCACCATCCACTACCAAGAGAAAAGGTATCATTTGTATTCTTCATGACTTTCATTCTTTTGTGGAGGATCAAAATACACCTATATTGATATACCAAACCCAGATGATGAACCTCATGCTTAGGCAATGCCCTGTCTGAATGGTTCGAATATGACTGGTCAATGCACTCTAGGTCATCTAGACATCCCACTTTTTATATGAAAGGAGCTCTAGTGGTGTACCGGTTAAGGCATTTGACTGATAACTAAAAGGTCAGTGCTTCAAACCCACCAGCCACTCCACAGAAGAAAGATGGGGTGGTCTGCTTCCATAATGATTTACAGTCTTGGAAACTCAATGGGGTTCATTGAGTCAGAATCAACTTGATGGCAGTGAGTTTGGTTTGGTTGTTTTATTATTATTATTATTATTGTTATTAATATACTCCAATAATGAATGTACTCATTGGTCCAGCAGTTTAAAAATCTTGGCTGGGACAAAGAGATCTACTGACAACTATGGGCATTACAATCCCATCCAACTGAGATCTAGGATGTAATATAGGTTTTTTTAAATACTGTTTTCTTTTTAGGGAGTAGCTGAATTACAGAGGGCACTCTGAAATTTGTCTTCATCCATGGAACATATTATGAATGAGATTGGTGATGGAATGGCAACCCATCAGGAATCATTAAACTACCTTGCAAAAATGTTTTATACAACATAATAGCCTTAGACTTTCTTTTAGTCCAATAAGGAGGTGTTTATACTATGTTGGCTGTTGGTAGGTGCCATTGAGTCATTTCCAACTCATAGCGACCCCATGCACAGCAGAACAAAACACTGCCTGATCCTGTGCCAGCTCCATGATCCCTGCTATACTTGAGCCCATGATGGCAGCCACCATGTCAATCCATCTCATTGAAGGCCTCCCCCTCTTTCATTGACCCTCCACCCTACCAAGCATGACATCCTTCTCCAAGGAATGCTCCCTTCTGACAACAGGACCAAAATAGGTGAGACAAAGTCTGGCCATTCTCACTTCCAAGGAGCATTTTGGGTGCACTTCCTCCAGGACAGATCTGTTAATTCTTTTAGCAGTC
>NW_006921703.1:1619363-1627693 GCF_000298275.1 Orycteropus afer afer | reverse complement strand
CTCTCCTCACCTGGATCCCTGCAGCTGACTGTTCCTCTATCTGGGTTCCTGGCTTTTAATCCCCTTTTTCCTGCTCTCCCACCCTGCTGCTTTGGGTGTGCCTGAGTTCCCTCTCCTCACCTGGATCCCTGCAGCTGTCTGCTCCTCTGTCTGGGTTCCTGGTTTTTTTATCCCCTTTCTCCCACTCTCCTGCCCTGCTGCTTTCAGCATGCCTGAGTTCCTCTCCTCAACTGGATCCCTGCAGCTGCCCAGCTATACTATAGAAAACACTTTTTATTGCACCTGGATTAAAAATACCCACGAAGTAGTACAAGATGAGAAAATTCATCAAGAAGCTACCTAGTTACATGTAGAAGCTGAATCTTCTTGGTTTGATATTGTTTTAGCTGATTTTCTAAGGATATTGGATCCTGTATTAGATCCATATTGCTAACTGGATTAATATTAATTATCATGATAATAATAATTGGAATAATCAAATGTCATATGAAATGCATAAACAATATCTCAATGCAAAACACCAATTTAATGCCTATGAAAATAATTATATACATGATGAAACCCAGTTCTCAAGTGGACTGGAGCTCATACCCTGATCTAGTGTTCTGAACAGTTCCTCTTCGCCTTACTTAACACAGACCCTCCATCAATCACAGAAGCTGACTTCTGTGCCACAGCAAGGGGAAGAGTTCAGATGGTGCCTGACTACTAAACAGTAGTGTTGATGGTCTTAAAGCTTACCTAAATAAGTAGCCATCTAAGTAATCACATGTTATCACTGCAAGCCCCTGCAGAAGAAAGCATTCATATAATAGTGATTGTTGTTGTTGTTGTTGTTATGTGCCATCAAGTTGGATCCAACCCATAGCAACCCCTGCTTGGGTTTCCGAGGCAGTATCACTACAGAAGTAGATTGCCCCATCTTCCTTCTGAGGAGTGGCTGGTGGGTTTGAACCAACAGCCTTCTGGTTAGCAGTCAAGTGTTTTAGGCACTATGCTACCAGAGCTGATCAGAGGATGTTAATTAAATTCTTAATCAAAAGGAGGGGATGTGTGAGAGTTCCAAAATTGGCATACATGACTCATATTACAATGATTGGCCCAAGGCTGGACCAAACAACTATATAACAAAGGTAACATTGTTCTCTGTGGTTAAACCATAGACATGAAAAGAATGATCCTAAGAGAGGGTCTTGACATAAGATCCTTATCTGAAATAGCCTCAGTCACAATCAAAAAATGTTTTAAGATAATTATCTTCTGATTACTCTGTCAAACTCCTCTTAGTCACATATTTAAATTAACCAACCCAAATAGCCCATGATCATGTTTCCAACTGTAAAGCTCTCATTTCAAATTGTCTTGCCTCTTCCTTCTTGGATCTTGCATTGAAGCTAATAGCATTACTCTAGATTCTTTGAGATTTACCAAGTAAACAATTGCATTGCCTGAGAATAAAGAGTTTTATTTATTCCTTTCTTATCTGAATTTCTGTTTCATATTCTTGCTTTAATGCACTGGATAGAACCTCTAGTATCATTTTGAATAAGAGTTGTGCGAGCAGATATCTTTGACTTGCCAGTCTTAGGGGGAAAATACTAAGCCTTTCATCATTAAGTATGATATTAGATAAAGATTGTTTTAATAATATTTCATTGTGTTTTAAGTGAAAAATTTATACAGTAAATTAGGTTCCCATTTAACAATTTTTATACAAATCCTTCTGTGACATTTTTTACAATATTTACAATGTGTCAGAATTTTCTTTATTTCCATTCTGTTTGTTCTGTTTCCATTAATCTAGCTTCATTTCTCCTCATTGGCTTCTCTACTTTTCTTTTGGATAAATGTTGACCATTTGGTCTCAGATAGTTTATTGTTTCAGGTGTCACATTACTCATGGATGGCACTGTGTATTTTCCTAGCCAATTTGTTATTTGACTTAAAGGTAAATGACAGAAATAGTTTCAGTTCCAAGTTCAAAAGGTATCTTAGGGAGATCATCTTAGGGATTCCTCTAGTTTTTATCAGTCCAGTAAGTGTGAACCTTTTCAGGAGTTTCAATTTTGTTCTACAGTTTTCTCCCCTTCTATCTGAGACTTTCTATTGTGTCCCTGGTCAGAATGGTAGGTAATGATAGTTAGGTACTCTGGTGTCAGGTTAGCAGAGGTTGTGGTTCATGTGGGCTATTCGTCCTGTGGAGTAGTTCTTCTTTGAGCCTTTGTTTTCCTTCAATCTCTTTTCTCCATATGTATAGAGACCTTTATTCATATCTTAGATGGCTGCTCAAAAGCTTTTGAGACCCCAAATACTACTCATCAAACTAGGATGTAGAATATTATCATTATGAACTATGTTATACCAATTGACTAATTTCTCCCCCGAGACTATGGTCCTAAGCCTTTTAACTCAGTAAACCAATCCCATGAGTTGTTTGGATATGTCTAGGAAGACTCTGTAACTATACCCCACTATGATCTTTCTTATGTAAATGGATATATGCAGTACACACAAATGTGTATATACATATGCTTACAGATACACCTACACATATACTCCCATATGCCTTCTTACACACATACATGCATACCTATCCAGCTATGTAATCACTCACATAGTTTTTTGTTATTGTTAATGTTGTAGCAAAATTGCATTTGTTATAGCATTTACTGAAGTTGTCTCTTTTTCTTATGTACATCTTTAGTGTCTTTATTTATCTCTGTCAGTTGTGCTGACTTCACTCATATTTGAGGTTGTTTTTCCCATCACCAAAAACAACAAATGTTTACTATCTAGAAAGTGATACTCCCTCCCTTTCTTTCCCATCTCTGGTAAACATCAATGAATGTTACTTTCCATGTTTATATCTATTCTTGACTTTCTATAATAGTAGTATCATACAATATTTGTCCTTTTGTAATTAACTAATTTTACTCAACATAATGACCTCAAAATTCATACATGTTATGTTTCACAGACTTCTCATTATCCATTATAGTTGAGGAGTATTCCATTGTGTGTATGTACCAAAATCTATTTATCCATTCATCCTTTGATGGGCACTTAGGTTGTTTCCATCTTTTTTGCTGTTGTGAATAATGCTGCGATGAACATAGGTGTGGTAGTTAAGTTTGTGTGTCAACTTTGCTAGGCCTGGGGGAGTGAGTGGGCAGCTGGATATGGTTATTCCCCATGGTGAGATTGGTAATTAACTCCATGGTGGAATCTATTGAAGCAACTGAGTAGCTGCTTTAGGGATGTGATCTGCTTCCAGCATATAAGAAGCAACTTTGAGAAAGATCTCCAGCTTATGGCACACTTGAACCCTGCATGTAGCCAAGTTGTTTTTCAACAGCCTACCATGCCCTGCTCGTTGTGAGACTTCTTCTGGATTTGAATTAGTGGCTAGCTATGTTGTTTGCTAACATTGGGACTGTGCCTCTTTCCTTGTCAACCTTGGGCTTGTCAGCCTCAGCAGCCAGCAGCTGTCTGAGTGAAAAAAAAAAAAAAAAAAAGCCTCCAGCTTCAGTGGGCCAGGAGCAGGAGGCAGAGCTGAAGTTTGAAAGACTCACATCCAGCCCCTAGGGCCTGGCACTTTGAACTCAGACTTAAAGCCTCCAAAATTTTAAGAGAATAAACTCCTGTTTGTTCAAGCTATCCCATTTGTGGTATATTCATGTTAGAGTGGCACTAGGTAACCAAAACAATAGGTATGTTTATATGTTTTTACCTTTATTCATGTCACTGCTCTTATATCTCTTGGATATATACCTAGGAGTAGGTTTGCTGGATCATAAGGCATTTCTATTTCTAGCTTTTTGAGGAAACCTCATTCCATTTTCCATAGTGGTTACACCATTTTGTAATCCCACCAGCAATGTATAAGGGTTCAAGAATCCCCACAACCTTGCCACTATTTTTGCAGGGGTGAGATGGTATCTCATTGTAGTTTTGATTTGTATCTTTCTAATGGCTAATGATGGTGGCATAGTGCCTAAGACATTTGATTGCTAGCCAGAAGGCTGGTGGTTCAAACCCATCAGCCACTCCTTGACAGGAAGATTGGACAATCTACTTCCTTTAGTGATACCACTAAATACCAGCAGGGTCACCCGTGGTGGACAGGTTTCAGTGGATTTATAGATTACTTACAGATTGCCAATTTTGCCTCCATAGAAATCTTAGGGACAAAAGTACTCACTAAGGACAGGAGCTCTGGTAGCATAGTGCCAAAGGCACTTGACTGCTCACTAGAAGGCTGGCGGTTCAAACCCACCAGCCACTCCTCGGAAGGAAGGTTGGGCAATCCTACTTTTGTAGTGATACTGCCTCGGAAACCCAAGAAGGGGTCACTATGAGTTGGGGCTGACTCGACAGCAAACAACAACAACAACAAGGACAGGAGAGACTTGAGAAAAAAAGGTCAAGTGATAAGCTTAGTGATATTAACTGGGCAGGTGAAATTCTACAGGTGAAATTCCATCATATTATAGTCTCTGACTCATTTTGAGCAAAGCTATATCATACACACACACACATATACATACATACACACACAAACTTACATACACACAACACACACAGGGATTTAATTCAAGGATATGGCTCACATAATTGTGGGGGCTAGCAAGTCCCAAAACTTTAGATCAGGTGGCAGGCTGAAGGCTTCCGCAGGCTTATGCAAGAGGAGTGCAGAGTGGAAAGAGAAAGTGAGCTTTGCCATTCATTTCTAAACCGGAGGTAGGCCATACCCCCAAGGAAACACCCCTTTCCAAGAGATTGGCTGCTCACATCAGATCACAAAATGGAAGGTGATTATGTAAACCACAAAACCACACCTGTTGGCATCTAGTTGATTTTGACTCATAGCAGCACTACATAGTGTCTGCCAAGTCACTGAGAATCATAACCTAGCCAAGTGAACACATAACATTAATAATCACAGCAACATTATTGTTTTTATTTGGAAATTGCTGTTTTCATGGTGCTCTATATTTTAAAATATACATATTCTCCATGGGAAGCATCAAATAGAATATTCATGACTTCTCTGCAATGTAACTTCCACACATTAAATAAATGTTTAAATCTTAGGGCTAGAAACTTGAATCCCTAACCTTTATATATCAACAATAGAAAACTCAAAATTTATTTAATTAATTTTGCTTTTTATTTCTTTCCTTACAATCCTTTCATTTCTACCTTTCTTTCTTAATAATTTGGATGAAGAAGAGGAATAATTAAAAATGAATAGCAAGCTTTGGAGTGGCATTGAGTTTGACTTCATTTGTAATGCATTTCTCTCAAAGCATCTTTTATCACTTACTCATTATCAGAGATACTCACAGTGAACACAAATTAGAGATTCATCAAAATGACAAAATTGAGAATCTGTAGGGCAGGAAAAGGTCACTAGATTCTGTGCAGTGCTTGGTCTGTGTTAGTCCTTAGCAAATGTTCCCAGAATGGTGATGCTTTTGTTCTCCTCTATTCTATGGGAAATGATTTAGTGAATGCTCTGCACCTTTCTCTCCCTTCAATGCCACCCTTGACCCCTTGACCCCACCCTTTCACATCAGATCTTCTTGCTTCGCTGGCCTTTCCAAATGAGGAAGAGTCTCACCCAATCAAGAATGTACCATTTCAGAAGAGGTCAATTAGTCCTGGGGAGTAATGAGGGCTAAGCTGCCCTCTCTACTCTGACCATTGATTTAAACACTATTCACAGGCTCCAGGGTGCTAGTGAGGCACTTCTCTAGGACCTGATGAGGGACATCATCCTGCATTCCCATAACCCATGCCCAGTAACCCCAGAGAATCAACCACCAGCTGTAGTTCCCTCCCACTCAGCCACATGGTAACCAAAACAAGCCCTCTCTGTGTACACTTTCTGTAGCATGTAATTGTAATTGGGGAAAAAGAAGAATGGAAAGGCAATGCATTGAATGAACTTTGAAAGAAATATCTTAGCAAGGGCTCGGAGGCCACAGCCCTATGTGCCAAGAAACAATCTCTATGGCATGGCCTATGCCTAGAGTCTGAACTGTACACACAGCTGCTCCAGAAACAACTCATCACCTTCACCATCACCACACATACCACATGGACCAGCTTATGCTTCCTAAAACTATATCTTCTCAGATTCAGGAGACTTTGGTGATATTTGAAGTCTGACTCTTTCTCAGCATGAGGAATTCCTCTTCAAATCCCCCACAAATTGCCATTCAGGGGTAAAAACAACACTAGTTAAGAAGAGTTTCAAAAAGAACCAAATATGTCACAACAGCTCCAAACACTCCTTGAGTTTATTATCTCTACTCCAAGCTAAATTCCTCTGGTTCTTTCAAATGTGTCTCTTATACAATTTTGATGTCCTTCCCTGTCTTGATCACTCTTAAGTCAAATCAGTAAGGAAATTTAAGTTCAATCACACATCTGCCTCTAAATGTTTTATTTCAATTTTCAAAACTCATAACATTTTTCTTTTGATTAAACCTCAGTTGTGTTTCTGTCATTGCAAATGAAAGAAACATGACAAATATATGCCTCACATTAAAAAATGCATAAGAAGTAGTAGTCATAGGCCTGGCTGTGATTCTAGGTTGCTAAATTAGAGCAGTTAATATTAAAACTAAGATTTTCCAAAAAAAGTTAAATTCCTTGTGTATGCAGTAATACCTTTATCCTCTTTCTGAAGCAGCATTGAGAGCATACTGGGTTAGCATAGGAATGAATGGAGACAGGAACAAGGTCATTTACTAAGACCTTGAGTCTTAGAAATGATTGTAGAAATTTGAGCACATATCAGAAATTATGTCAGGCATTTCACTTACATTGATTCCTACAAGAATGTGAGTCTTACTATTTCCATCCACAAGAAAAGTATGGGGCTCATAGAGATTATATTATTTGCTAGTTAATAAAACCCAAACCAACCAGTTGCCATTGGGTCAAAAATCCTCATAACTGGTCGAATAAGCAGCATGATGATAAATGGAGAAAGATTGAAATTGTCAAAAATTTCATATTATTTCATTCCAAAATCAACACCAATAGAAGCAGCAGTCAAGAAATCAGGCGACATATTGCACTGGGCAAATCTGCAGCAAAAGACCTCTTTCAAGTGCTCAAGAGCAAAGATGTCTCCTTGAAGCCTAAGGTGCACCTAAACTAAGCCATGGTGTTTTCAATTGCCTCATATGCATGTGAAAGCTGAACAATGAATAAGGAAGACCAAGGAAGAGTTGATGTTTTTGAGTTAAGGCTTTGGTGAAGAATACTGAAGGCACTATCAACTGTCAAAAGAACTAACAAATCTGTCCTGGAAGAAGTGCAGCCAGAATGCTCCTTGAAAGCGAGAATGGCCAGACTTCATCTCACCTTTGGTCATATTGTCAGAAGAGACCACTCCTTGGAGAAAGATGTCATGCTTGGTAAAGAGGAAGGTCAACAAAAGAGGGGAAGGCCCTCAACAAGATGGATTGACACAGTGGCTGCAATGATGGGCTCAAGTATAGCAAGGATTGTGAGGCTGGCACAGGACCAGGCAGTGTTTCATTCTGTTGTTCATAGGGTCACTATGAGTCAGAGTTGACTCAATGGCACCTAATAACAACAACAATCAATCATATTCCACCACCTCTTCAAAGCTTCTCTCTCTATATTCCATTCTCAACTTCCAATTCCAAAGTCTTCCTCTAAAAACTAGTGGGCCCTCCTTCTCTTTCTCTTCTCTGTTTCCCTTACCTGGATTTTTTCTCACGCTGTGGTGTGGGATGCCTACAGGAACTCACTCTGCACTCATACAATTGCAGTCTCACAGTGAAAATTATTTAACACCCCAAATTTTGACCACAGGAAATAGGAGCCTGTAGATAAATACTTCCTCCTTTTTTCACCTGGGTATTTCATAACCATTTACCCTAATTTAGAGAGGTAATTTGTGAGATACCTAATATTCTTTAATAAATTTCTTTTTTGCTTAATGTGGTTAGAGTGAATTCTGGTGTTTGCAACAAAGAACCCTGTCCATTAAAACTCCAATAGCAATTATTTGAGTTCCAGTTTCCCTAAGTCTTTGCCAACACTGGTTATTATAAATTGAAACAAACAACAACATAAAAACAAAATCCTTCTTTAGGGTCTAGCCTTATAGAACAGGAAGTTCTATAAAGTTTCTGCAGAATGGCCCACAGTTGAGCTAGCTCTTACCTCTGTGAACTACAAACTGGGTTCAGGATCCCCACACAAACCAAAGATAATAGGAATTTAGCTGGATTTAAACCCTCTTACTACTCCAATCAATTTGTATTGTGACTCTGTTGTTGTTG
>NW_006921703.1:1615040-1616848 GCF_000298275.1 Orycteropus afer afer | reverse complement strand
GGGCATAAATTTGAATAACAGTCATATGAACGGGTTTTCCTTGTAGGCGTATCCTATCACTGACAGCATTGTATTTCAGGACAGATCTTGAAACATCCTTTGTGATGATGAATGCCACACCATTACTTTTCAAACTGTCATTCCTGGCATAGTAGATCATATGGTTGTCTGATTCTAGGTCATAGTAGATCATATGGTTGTCTGTTGTGACTCTAGGTCTTACCTGATACTTGGTGGAAAACATATGGTTTTGCAAAGCATGACTATTTCTGGTTGTTAAACTGATTTAGACATTTTTCTGACCTGCTAGAGGACATCATGGATTCATTCCTTTTTCCCAAAGCATTTATCTAAATAACCTTGCCTTATAGCACTTTCTCAAACTTCCCTGCTAAAGTACCCTAATAACAGAATTAATATAGTCCCTTGGTGTTCTGGTGGCAGAGTAAAAGCAACTTGTATTTCAAAATGTCTTTTAAATTTTTATTTTATCAAAGGAATGATTCAAATTTTAAATTCTGCTCCCTAAAATATCTATATCTGCTTTTATTTCATAATATTTTTTATAATTACCTACCAAGAGAACTTCCATTTCAATAAAATCAATTGAACACATATGTTTAACTCTTCTCCATCCAAAAATGTCACAAAACTTTTTTAAGTGTTATAAACCCACAAAGACAAAGAAAATATGACAGAGAATGATAGTGAAAAAGGATGCCAACCAAAGCATGAAATACAGAGAGACAACTGATTAGTGGTAACAAACTTAGCCAAGCAGAGAAAGTTGTGATCTAAAATGTCTACAGACTAAAATACCATGAGAGCAAATAAAAATGAAGAATATTTGGGTTGCAAAATTCCAGGGATGGCCAGGAATTGGTGCACTCATATCTCGGAAAGCAGAGTTGAAACTGAAAGCAGAGGAAATGAGTTGAAAGTCCATTTAGGGAGCACTTCGATCCCAAGTCTCATCCTCTACTTATCTACAAATGAATGGTTAATGTGCTGAGCTGCTAACCAAGAGGTTGAAGGCTTGAATCCAGCCAGAGACACCTCAAAAAATCAACACATGTTCTACCCTGGGGCACAGTTCTACTCTGACACACATGGGGTTGAGATGACTCAGAATCAACTCATTGGCAACTGGTAACTCCTACCTATCTGCCAAATGTTTACTGTCTCCCACCCCCATCTTGGAAGAAGATAGGTTTACTTTCTGAACAAAATAAGCCAAAAAGTTGCAACAAACTCAGTAGAGTGTCACAGGGAAGCCCCATTCTAAAACAGAAAGACTAAGTGAAAGTCTGTACATCAAACAGGACCAACTAGCCTTCTTCCCTTTTCAGTTCCCAAAATGCTAGCAGCCACACACCCGCCTCTTGAGGTACTGACTGACCCTAGAACAAAGACCTAAAGAAAATAATATCTGTAGAACACCAACTGAACAGTTTAGGCCTCTGGACCAGTAGTGTAACTAAAGTAAGGCAGGAGAAACGGTCAGCCCAGAATGTAAGCAACAAGCAATTGACCATAGAGAATTTAAAACCAATAATTAAATTGATTATTTGTTTTCCTCTTTATTATTACCATGTGCAGCATTTCTAACATCTTCAACAATATAACATTCTTCTTTCCAAAAAATCTTTCCTGGGCCTAACTAAATTCCTAACAATTTCTGTGAATGCTATTGATTGTTAATAATATATACGCACCGGCAAGATGGCGGACTAGGCAGAAGGATTGCACAGACCCTCTTCAACAAAGAAAAGGGAAACCAATTAACACAGACACAGAAGATAATCTTG
>NW_006921703.1:1596013-1611145 GCF_000298275.1 Orycteropus afer afer | reverse complement strand
GAAAAGTGAATTTACTCTGTAAATCTTCACCCAAATCAAAATAAAATTAAAAATAATAATAACAATAATATATACCCAAACTTCAGATTAGAGCATTTTTATTTTCAACATGGAAGTTATTTCAGAAAATACCTCACATTTTCTGTCAGTCTCTAATACACACAAACTCAGCTGTTTATCCCCTGAGAGTAAGTTTGGAATGATTCAGAATCATTCAAGTTTCTTCAGATCATTCAGTTTGTGTCTCTAACCACAGTGGTACTATATATTCCTGTGTTTAAATACCTCCAAAAATTAAGTAAACTAACTTTTTGGTCTTTACAATCACTATGCTATCATTGTTATTTTTACTCTTCTATTTAAATACAAAGTGCAGTGGTTAAACACTGGGCTGCTAACTGAAATGTCCACAGTTCAAACCCACTAGGCACTCCAAAGAGCAAGATGTGGCACTCTGCTTCCATGAAGATTAAGACGTTGGAAAACATGTGGGACAGGTCTACTCTGTCCTGTAAGATCATTATGAGGGGCAAAAGGGCCAAAGGGACAGAAAGGCCACATCTTCTGACCTCCCCCAACCCCATGAGAGGAAGACAGAATCACCATCAGTAGCCCAAGGCCTATTCTTACTAAGCCAGACATATCACCTCCCTGCAACCCATTCACCAACCCTAACACCAACTGTTCCTCCCACAGCACCCACCACCTCTCTTCTGGGTTTGATAATTCACTACAGTGTCCACACAGAACTCACAGATGATGGGGTTTATTAGGGAAGCAACAGGCTACAATTCAAGTTCAGAAATGCACTCAGTCTCTCACAACCAGCCATCTCACTTTACAGCCAGTAGTCTCTCTCTCAGCAGCACATGTCTCTCTCATCTCTCTCTCAGAAATGTATGTCTCTCTCATCTCTCAGCCACAGTGAGAGATTTCTTCTGCCTTTAGGAGAAGAAATTTTTAAAAAATCTGCCTCCTTTTGAGCCTGACAGAGTGGCCAACTAACCAATCCCAACATCAGAATTCTGTATACCTGAGAGAGAGTGAACTTTCCAGAAAATTACTTTGTACTGCTCCCAACAGAAATACCCCAGATGGATAACTTTATCAATCAGGAGCTACTCAGTTGCTCCTGGCAAATTCCAACACGGAGTTTACAAAGACTATGGCTAGAAAAGCCACACTATGTAATTTACTACACCGCAATACCCATTGCTGTTGAGTTGATTCTGACTCATGATCTTACAGGACAGTAGACCTGTCCCACAGGTTTTCCAACATCCTAATCTTCATGGAAGCAGAATGCCACATCTTGCTCCTTGGAGTGCCTAGTGGGTTTGAACTGTGGACATTTCAGTTAGCAGCCCAGTGTTTAACCACTGCACTTTGTATTTAAATAGAAGAATAAAAATAACAATGGTAGCATAGTGATTGTAAAGATGGAAAAATTAATTAACTTAATTTTGCAATTCTACAGATGCTCTGGTAGCTGAGTGCCTAAGACACGTGACTGCTAACCAGAAACCTGACGGTTCAAACCCACCAGCCACTCCTCAGAAGGAAGGTTGGGCAATCTACTTCCGTAGTGATACTGCCTTGGAAACCCAAGGAGGAGTCACTATGAGTCTGATCTGACTTGATGGCACACAACAACAACATGTGACTCTCAATGAGATGAACTGACAGAGAGGCTGCAACAATGGGTTCAAGCATAGCATTAATTTAAAGGATGACAAAGAACCAGACAGTGTTTCGTTTTTCTGTACATAGGTTTGCTATGAGACAGAACTGATTTGAAGGCACCTAACAACAACAACAACATGTAACCATTTAAAGTTTTTATTTATTTAAAATAGTGACATAGAGTGAGAATTGTGAGGGACAATTACTGTGTTCAGTAATTACAAATTTTAGTTCATACATAAACTATTTTACTTAACTTGTACTTTTTTACTTAATTTTTAAATTGAAATACATTCTTTTTTCTTGTTATTTTTCAACTGAAAAAATTAATAGATAAAATAATGATTGTAACTTATCCTCCTTTTCTTAATTATTTTTTAAATTGTGATTTGGGTGAAAGTTTACAGAGTAAATTCGTTTTATACCTTGGCTGTGTACCCAACTTCATTCCTAGATCATCACAGTCAGCCAGTGATCATCAGGTACATGATATGTAGAGACTGAAACTAACAAACTAAAAAGAAACTTTGATAAAGCAGAGACCATGTAGGGCCAGAAAGAAACTTACACTTCCTTCCAAAATCCTCAATCATAAAAGAAAATATCATCTCCTTGAGCAGGGCTA
The DNA here is from genome assembly GCF_000298275.1 of Orycteropus afer afer. Taxonomy (NCBI): domain Eukaryota; kingdom Metazoa; phylum Chordata; class Mammalia; order Tubulidentata; family Orycteropodidae; genus Orycteropus; species Orycteropus afer. The sequence continues at coordinate 1,608,837 of NW_006921703.1, read as the reverse complement.
ACAAAAACAGGATGCCATTTTTTGAAAAAAGAAAAGAAAGAAAGAAGCATTCAGAGAACAAGAAAATGATTCATGAGTAAAAATATGAATATAAAATAGTTAAAAGGAAAAAGAAGAAGGTAAAATTGAGAAAATCTTAAAGGCAACAAGTCAAAAAAAACAGTAATAACAAAACTGAAAATAGAAGATAAAAGATTTTTTAAAAGTAGAGGATCAATCCAGATGGTCTGACCTCTGACTAATAGGAATTTCAGAAAGAACACAGAATAAACAGATGGAAGTAAAAAATCAGATAATATAGGAAACTTTTCCCAGAACTAAAGGCCACAAGTTTCCAAATTGAAATGGCCCACCAAGTGTTCAGGACAATAATGAAAAACAAACCACACCAAGGCAAACCACTGTGAAATTTCAGAATTCTGGGAATAACAACAACAACAAAAAAAGAAAGAAACCATAAGACGTTCCAGAGAGAAAAAACAAAGCATATACAAATGGCCAGGAATGAGTATGTCATTGGATTTTTCAAAAGCAACTTTGAAAGTTACAAGATACTGGAGCAATGCTATCAATATTCTAAGAAATATATATGGATATATATTTCATCTAGAATTCTATAGGGCTGTTCAAACCCACCAGCCACTCCTCAGAAGGAAGATGGGGCGATCTATTTCTGTAGTGATACTGCCTTGGAAACCCAAGAAGGGGTTGCTATGAGTAGGGTCTGACTCGATGGCACATAACAACAACAACAACAACATAGCTTGTCTTAGAAAGCTACTAAAGGATGTACTCCATAAAACAAAAGAGTAAACAAATATGAATAATACAAGATTTCCAAAGGAAATGAGGAATATAGTCTCATGGGAATATGAAAAGAATTCCAATAATAACAATAAATGAAATTACCAAGTTGCAGCTGTGCAGCAGACCTTGAAAGTCCCCCAGTTCAGATTGGAGCAAGATAACAGGATACTCCAGAAGCAATATCTCTCAGAACAAAAAAAAAAAAAAAAGAAGAATTCCTGAAATCATGTCCTCCTGAAGAATGTGGAGATTAATTACTGATAAATACATAACACTAAGCAGATTTAAAGGGGGTGGGGGGGAAGAAAAAGACAATTTTGAATTCCAGAAGAAAACGAAAAGCTATCTAGGAAAGAAAATGTAATCATAGTGAGCTGTGAACAATATTTACATCATCCTAATAATAAAACATTGAGTACTACTTTATCAAATAATTATGATATAACTGCATTGGGAATAGGAGTGCTGGAGAAGTTAACTGTGTGTGTGAGTTATGTAAAAGAGCTATATTTTCATAAGAAAAATGAATAATTATGATTAAAACCAGCAGTATGACAATATCATTTAGAAATAATGCAGCTAAATATTAAAGAAAAAAGCTATAAGAAATGAAAAGAGTTGCCTCTGGTAAGTATGACTTGGGATGTTATTGTTGCTGTTGTTATGTGCTGTCGAGTCGGACCCAACTCATAGCAACCCCTCCTTGGGTTGCCAAGGCAGTATCACTATGGAAGTAGATTGCCCCACCAGCCTTCTGGTTAGCAGTCAAGTGCCTTAGGCACTATGCTACCAGAGTTTGAAGTCTTGTGCTGTTGTATGATTTTTTAAAAATTATGCACACATACTACTTTTGACAAATATCACTTTCAGAATTTCAGAGAAAAAATTACTTTTCAGAATTTTTATTGGAAACCTCCAGGTTTAATATGTGTTGAAAATTAATATAAAATTCAAATATAAAATAAGGATAGGGAGAAAACTTCAAGACTCAAACAAAATAGCTTCATTACCTTTCTAGACCAGGTCCACAGGAAGACATTGAAGGGAAGGGAATTAACATCTACTGAGCACCTACCATTGCCAGCATCGTTTTAGAAGATTTTCAAAGATCATTGTAACTGCTCTTCACCACAACCTTGAAGAACAGAGGATGATATTTTACAGATGAGAAATTAAGTTTCTAAAGGATGAAGAGCTTGATTATAGGTGTTTCTTTATACTTTGGAGTATGAGACCCAACTAGTCTTTGGCCAGTTGGTCTTTTTTTTTCAATTTTTATTGTGATTTGGGTGAAAGTTTACAGAGCAAATTCATTTTCCATACAGCAGTTCACAAACACTTTGTCTCATGCATTGACTACAATTTACCACAATACAACAGCTCTCTTCTCACTTCCTCCCCATAGTTCCCTCTTCCCTGTGTCCTCTCCCATGCACTCCTGCCCCTTTGTCTCCCTGTGCATACACAGCCCTTCTATTCTCCTATGATTGATATCTCCAAGAAGTGTATCTACCTAATGTAAATGTTCATCTCATATGCCTGTCTTTTGTTTGGTTGGAAGCCACAGGAGTGGGTTCAATTCCAGACCTGAAGGGCAGCTAGGAGCCATAGTCTCAGGCATTCTACCAGACTCTATCATACCAGCAAACCTAGTCCCTTTTTTTTTTTTTTTAATGATTTTGAGTTTTGTTTTACATTCTCCTCCCACTCTATCCAGGATCTTCTACATAGATCCTCCTCTGAGTGGTTGGCAAAGGTAGACGGGCAGCATCTAGTTCTTCTGGTCTCATAGTCATATAGGCTGAGGATAGCATAATGTACCAGTTGCTTGGACTAATTGTTTCCATATGTCTTTGGTTTTCTTCATTCTTCTTTGCTCTGGATGAAGAGAGATCCATCATTCCATCTAGATGGCTGCTTGCAAGCTTTTAAGATCCCAGTTACTACTTGCCAAAGTAGGATGTGGAACAATGTTTTTTGTGTAGTATCTTATGCCAATTGAATTTGATGTCCCCTGCAACCATGGTCCTGAGCCCACAGGTCCAATTACTTGTTCCCTCTGGGTAGCTGGCTGTGGCCAAGAAGTGACTGCAAACTTGTGCCTTATCAGCTCTGTTATATGCCTGAAAATTCTTGCAGAACATACAAATACTTGTAGAGACATTGTCTGCCAATCTATACATGAAAATTGATCTATGGGCTCTTATCACAACTTGGTAAGAAGCATGAAGCCATTTTACAGATGAAAAAAAACTGAAACTTTGCAAGGTCAAGTGACTTGATCATGTCATACAACTAGTAAATGGTCTTGGCCTCCATTGTACCTCCCCACACTGAGCCATTGGAAGACAGAGACTGTGTCTTATTTCTGTTTATATCACTAGCACCCAGCACACAAAAAACAAAAAGCAAACCAGTTGCTGTCAAGTTGACTCCAACTCATGAAGACTCTATGTGTGCCAGTGTAAAATTGTGCTCCATAGAGTTGTCAATGGCTGATTTTTCTGAAGCAGATCACCAAGCCTTTCTTCCAAGGTACCTCTGAGTGGACCTGAACCCCCAAACTTCTGGTTAGAAGCCATGTACTTAAACAGTTGTGCAACCTAGGGACTCTACCTAGCACAGAGTGTACTGCATATAGGAAATACTCAACCAAAGTTTATTGACTGAAGCAGTGAAGGCCCTGAATAAATCTTGCCTGATTTATCAGCCTGGGTTATTTCCAGCAGAATCAAGCCCCCAAATCCCCTCCTCCCTCTGTGTGCCATGCATGTGACCTGAACATGGGTTGTTCCAATGCAGCTCCTACAGGGGCAGAACGCTCCATTAAAACAAGAGGGACCTATTTGGCTCACCCTCAAGTGGCCGAGGAGTGAGCTTACAGCACCAGGTTCCAGGCCTTAATATTGAAATGTCACACACTTCAAATTATAAGACAATAGCAATTTGGGTATTGAAAATAGCAAAACTAAGCCTTTAATGAAAAAAATGAAATTGTGGAAACAATTTTGGACCCCACAGATCTTTTGAAAATGTCATTAACAAACTGTGAAATCAGAGAGATAAAAATCAGATATCCTGAGGGGAAACAGCAGGGCCCCTAGTCCAGCTCCCTCACCCTAAGTCATGGGCAGACCAGTTTCCATTCTGCAGGTCCAGGAAGCAGGGGGTATGGAGCTAATGCATGTTTCCTGCTTCACACTGGCTCTGAGGAGCAATGTTTGGAAAAGAAAGAATGAGTGAATTCTCCAACAAGTGACGTTCAACCAAGTTGAGATATAGAGGATAATACATGGAAACTCGGCTCTCCGGGAGAAGGCCTGGGAGGCAGGGTGATCTCTTCAAAGAATCTTGGAAAAGTGAGTTCATTCTCACGGTTTCCCTTTGCTAATTCCACACTCTGCACAAGTCTCAGAATTAACAGAGCCTTTCTCAGGGCCTTCCACAACTTCACAAGTTTAATTTTTTTTCCAGAGGAAAAGGACTCTGGTAAAGATGAAGTGTTTGTAGAATATTCACAGAGAGTAGGGTAGAATACAAGATATCTTCACATGGGCCTCCTTGTTCTCTAAGAATTTGCCATCAGGTGACATTACCAGAATTTGTCTTCTGCTCTTGATCAGAAAAAGTTAGAGTCAGCCATCTTCATTATTCACATAGAAGAGTCTCAGGACTAGAGAAAATGTGAAAGGATATCTAGAGAAGTGTGTCCACCCCTAACTATGTGGCAGAGTGGAACGCTGTCTAAATTTCTGTCACAGTTTCCAGGCTTAAGGGTGAGGGAGGAAGAAGAGAGGAGCTAAGCTTCCAGCGCCATCTCTGTGTGCATGTCCAAACTCAGTGGGCATGAGGAGGCAACCACCAGGCATTGAAGAAAGAGATGTCTAATGTCTCCCTCAGCCTGAGCAAAAAACAACACATATGCCCTCAAGAGATAGAATTCAGGAGTAAGAAACAGTGGTATATTTCCAAGGAAGTTCGTACATGAGGCTACAAGTCCAGCTTTCCTATAACACAGTCACACATGACTTTCTTGCTTTCCTGATCACTGGCTCCCCAGAATTTCTGAAGGAAATATACCAGGCCCTCTGGAATAGTCATATTTCAGGTTCCCCTTTTTAAGCACTGAGCTTCAAAAAAAAAAAAAAAAAACTGCAAGGATAGAAAAGTGTTTATATTCCCAATTCTGGATATTAAACACCAGGTGCCTGCTGACTTCCCTGGGGCCAGACTCCTGGGCCAGGGTGACTCACTTTCATTCTCCTTCTATTGGGAAGTCCACTAAAGATCAATAGATACAGAATCACATAAATGTATATTTATATAACACATTCACACTTAGTATGAGCATATCTCATTTTAACAGCATTGGAAGAAAAACAATTGAATGGTGAGGGTCAACATACAAAGGAGACAAGACATTCAGGCAAGACTGAGCTTCTACGCTTATCTTCTGAAATGTTCTCCAACAATCTCTGCTCCAAGAATCCTTGAAACACTCCAATATTTCCCAGGAAATCTCTCTTTCCTCCCTAATCAAACTCACATTGGTAAAACCATCTAATGATTGGGCAGAAATGCACATTTTCAGAAGTGATTTGCCTTACCCATAATTTTTCAAATGGTTGGTAAAGTTTTGCCTTGCCTTCCTGACTTTGAGGATCTTCAGGTGTATTGATGCTCTGCAACACCCCCAAATGCATTTATGTTTCAAATAAAGATTATTTCCATCATTTTCGTCATACTTCCCACTATCAAAACATTTCAAATGCTGCTGAATACATTTGCCTTTCTTAGGTGCTATTCAAGTTCAATAAATGAAATCCTGCTCCTTGCCTCCAGAAATTTTGTATTCAAAATGCAAGACTTATAATAAAGGTTGCCTTGGTGTTGATGGTGGAATCAAAATTGGCACAGCTACTCTTAATGACAATCTGGAGCTATATATTTTAATATAATCTTCAAAACCAGTTGCTGTTGAATCAGTTCTGACTCATGTGACCCCATGTGTGTCAGAGTAGAACTGTGCTCCACAGGATTTTTAATGGCTGATTGTTTTGGAAGTAGATCTCTAGGCTTTTCTTCCAAGATGCCTCTGGGTGGACTTGAACCTCCAACCTTTTGGTTAGCAGCCAAGAATGCTAACCTTTTGTGTCAACCAGAGACCCCTAACAAAATCTTTAAAACTAGTTTATGTAAAGTGAAACTTCACTTTCAACAATTTATCCTGTGGCAATATTTAAGAGTATTCCTAACAATGTTTATGCCAGCAGTTTTTATAATAGGAAAAACTTAAAACAAATCTGAATGTCCATTAATAGAAATTTGTTTAAATTAATTAATGTACATCCATGAACCATACAAAATCTACTATTCCACTAATAAGAACAATGTTGTGAAAGTCTATTTACTGACAGGAAAAATGGGCAGATGCCAGGTAGAGTAAAAACTGGGCCACAAGACAATATATTGTTGTTGTTGTTGTGTGCCATCGAGTTGGACCCAACTCATATGGGTTTCCGAGGCAATATCACTACGGAAGTAGATTTCCCCATCTTCCTTCTGAGGAGTGGCTGGTGGGTTTGAACCTCCAGCCTTCTGGTTAGCAGTCAAGTGCCTTAGCCACTATGCTACCAGAGCTCCTACAAGACAATATATACACTATAAATAGCATTTGTAACACACATATGGACATAGAAGATGTTCATCAATTCACTCACCAAATACTAAGGGAGCAATTCTATGTTCTCCAGGCACTGGGAAACAGCAATGAGCAAAGCAGCCCAAGTTCCTACCCTTATAGAGCTTATGACCTCAAAGGCAATAAGTATATCAACATAAATACAATGTCAGTTAGGGATAAACCAAACCAAACCAAACTCACTGCCGTCCAGTTGGATCTGACTCATAGTGACCCCTTCTTGGGTTTCCGAGGCAGTATCACTACAGAAGTAGATTGCCCAACCTTCCTTCTGAAGAGTGGCTGGTGGGTTTGAACCGCCAGCCTTCTGGTTAGCAGCCAAATGTCTTAGGCACTATGCCACTGGAGCTCCCTCAGTTAGGGATAATAAGCACTATGAATAGCAGTGAGGTAGGGTAAAGAATTAGAGCATGGAGGAGAGGACTATTTTCAACAGTGTAGTCAAGGAAGAATTTTGAGGACATGAGATTTGGGCAGAGACCTGAAGGAAAAAGACAGAGAATCAAGCCCTTCCTGGATCAGGACCAAGATCAAAGGCCCCCCCCAAAAAAAAAAAAACTGAACTCTGTCATCAAGTTGATTCTGACTCATGGTGACCCCTTAGAGCACAGTAGAACTGCCTCATAGCCTCATAGGGTTTCCAAGGCTGCAAATCTTTACAGAAGCAGACTGCCTCATCTTTCTCCCATGGAGTGGCTGGTGAGTTCTAATTGCTGACCTTTTGGTTAGCAGCCAAATGCTTTAACCAGAGTTCTGGAGGCACAGCCAGGCACTTTGAATCATCACGAGAAGGACAGTGACTGGAGAGGAGAGAGACAGTATGGGAATAGTGGGAGATGTGGTCAGTGAGCTAGTGAGGGCCAAGGTAATGGAAGCCATTGGAGAGTTTTAAGCAGGACAGTAGCAAAGAACTCTGGTTGTTGGATGCAGAACAGTCTACAGGAAGCTTGAAAGTTGAAGCAGAAAGACAAGTTCCAAAGCCATTGCTGTATTCCAGATATGAGGTGCTTATGACTTGAACAAGGGTAATAGTAATGGATTTCATAAGAAGTAAATTCTTGCTGTATTTTGAAGGTCAAGTTAATAGAATTGTCTGTCGTTGTTGTTGTTAGGTGCCATTGAGTGAGCTCTGACTCATAGCAACCCTATGTACAACAGAACAAAATACTTTCCGGTCCTGTGCCAGCCTCACAATCCTTGCTATACCTAAGCCCATCATTGCAGCCACTGTGTCAATCCATTTCATTGAGGGCCTTCCCTACTTTCATTGACCCTCCATTTTACCAAGTATGATATCCCTCTGTAAAGAATGGTCCCTTCTGACAATATGACCAAAGCAGGTGAGATGAAGTCTGGTCATTCTGCCTTCCAAGGAACATTCTTGTTGCACTTCTTCCAGGACAGATTTGTTAGAATTATCTAGTGCTCAGGATTTATGGTGTAAGGTTGTTTTGGCTACCTAGTGCCACTCTGACAGGAATATATCACAAATGTGATGGCTTGAACAAACAGGAGTTTATTCTCTTATAGTTCTGGAGTTTAGAAGTCTGAGTTCAAAGTGCCAGGCTCAAGGGGTTGGGTTAAAGCCCCTCGACCTTGGGCTTTAGCTCTGACCCACTGAAGTTGGAGGTTTTCTTCACTCAGCCACTTGCTGGCTGCTGAGGCTGACAAACCCAAGGTCAACAAGTAAAAAGACACAGTCTTGATACTACCGAACTGCATGCAGGCCACTAATTCAAGTCCAGAAAAAGTCCCAAGATTGGCAGACAACATGGCAGGCTGTAGAACAACAACTCAGATACATGCAGGATTCAACCATGCCAAAGGCTACAGACCATTCCTAAAGCTTCTCCTTACTAGGAGTACACTGCATCCCTAAGGCAGCTACTCAGCTGCTCCAGTAGATTCCATGATAGAGTTGATTACCAGTCTCATCATGGAGAATACTACATTCAGCTGTCCAGCCACTCAAAACCAGGCCCAGCCTGGTTGACACACAACCTTAACTACCACAGTTCTACTCCTTGTCAACTTGGCACCTGTACAGATCTTCGATGGATGGCACCTGTACAGATCTCCTTCCCTGGGTACCTCCAGCCTCCTAGTTCATCTGAGTGGCAACCTCACCCCCTTGGTATGGCAGGCCCTGTTCCTCTACTTCATGGGCAAGGCAGGCCTGCCCCTTCATTTTTGGGCAGCAGCTATGGCCCCATCCCACTGGCCCACGTGAACGAGTAGCCCCATACTCCAGAACCAAGTTGGTGATGGTCTGACTCTTTGAAACCTAGGGGGCTGTGGTGGTCCCACTCCCAGAGACCATGGGCAGCTGATTACCAGTCTCATCATGGGGAATACTACATCCAGCTGCCTAGCTACTGAAAACCAGGCCTAGTCAAGTTGACAGATAACCTTAACTACCACAGAGGTAAAGAAAGAAGCAAAGGTTTTGGCCTGAATAACAGGAAAAAAAAAATGGTATATCCATTTCCTGAGTTAGGAACACTGAGAGAGGAACAGTTGGGAAGGCAAATTAAGACAATATATATCAAACTCTATGATAATAGCTAACATTCATATAAGCACTTGCTTGCTCTGGGCCAGGCACTGTTGTACCTGATTTACATTTATATTAACTCATTTACCACACTAACTCTTTGATATATCTTTGCATCTATGATTGCAGTTTACTTTTTACTTATCTAGATGTTTTCATTTCTTTGCAATGAACATGTATACCTTATATAATAAAGGAAAATTGAATATATTTAAGAACCTAGCAATCTACTTCTGTTATGTTTACAGCTAAGAAAACCTATAAGGCAGTTCTACTCTGTAACACAATGGGGTAGCCATGAGTCAGAATCAACGCAACAATGAGTTTGGTTTGTTTTATACATGTACACATTTACTCTTCACTTATCAACTATCTCCTTAACTGATATTTAGCATTTACAACAATAGTTAAAAAAAAAAAAAAAATCTATGCAGCAGGCCCATGTCATTACCCAGAGGCAAGGGTAACAAGCAGTTGCTACAGGGAATCCAGGAACCCTTTCCCAGGGAAGCAGGTGGAAGGAGTGGGTAGGCAGGGTGAGACGGCACTGAGGACAACATTATCTGGAGGGGTGGGTGTGCAAGGCCTCAGGAGGGCAAGTGAGTGTGCTGGGCCAACAGGTTAGGGACCTGAGATGATCTCACAGGAGGAGAACAATGGGCTCAGCCCCACACGGTGTGAGCAGCAGTTGCAAAGGGTCAGCAGCTCCTCAGGCTCAAGCTCCACATGGAGAAGCAGAGCGGAAGCACAGTAGCACAGTGGTCTCGGCCACAAGCCCAGCCTGAGGATGGTTTGGGGACTACTGGAAAGAGTGGACTAGAGGCACCCTCCGCCATAGATGAGTTCTGAGGGCTGGCCTGTAGTAAAGGAGGAGGAACTGGGGTCCCTACAATCAGCACCAAAAGAAGAGAGGAGGCAGCTCCACAGTTGATGAGTGGAAGAAGTCTGCACCAGGGTGCAGGAGGGGAGGAGGGGAACTCACGCAGGATGCTGCAGATCTAAACCACCTGCCTGACTTTAAAGATGGTTCCTGGGAGCACAAAAAGGAGCTTGAAAGCTCCAGGAAACAGGATGAGTGGTATTGGAAGAGTGGCACCTTGGCCAGGAGGCAGTGGTTCTACATGCAGCCCATGCACACCAGGAGAAACTTGAGCTCTCAGTATCTTGAAGGGAGAGGTACAAAGGGGTACAGGAAGCCAGCTGGCTGCCTGGGGTGCAGGAAGGAGAGGTGTTTTGGGCTATTCAGGGAAACATACCTAGAGGGGAAGGGGTCCCAGGAAAGAGAGGAGTCCTTAGGGCACAGGACCTGGAGACACAAGAGGAGGAGGAAATGGTAACTCCAGGACAGAAGGGAGTGCAAGATGTGTGTGTGTGTGGAGGGGGAAGTTGAGAGGGTGGAAGAGGGAGCAGAAAAGTACTGTTAACTGGAATAAGTTGAAAGCCACTGCAAGCTGTGGCTTTCAGGATCCTCTTCTACCACCTCTGCCTGGGTATCATCGAAGCTGTGTCTGCATAACAACGTGGTTGGAATCTAACCATGTTGGTAAGTGAGGAGTGAGTTTATAGTCTCCCTCTCCCCCCATTTCCATATATAGAGAGAGAAGTTAAAAAAAATTATTTTATTTCTAAATTTTATTGATAAATTGTAGTAGTATGGTGTGAGTCCTGCTGAGTTGCAACTTCTCAACTTCTTTCTTTCTTCACTTTTGAAAGTACTGGAATGCAAATGAGAGAGAAACATTAAAAGAACCTTATATATATCTTAAAGTTTTTCAAAACAAATCTTGCAAATGTATTACCACCATCCACCTCCTCAGAAGGAAGACTGGGCAATCTACTTCCATAGAGATACTGCCTCAGAAACCCAAGGAGGGGGTCACTATGAGTAGAGTAGACTTGACGGCAGTGAGTTTATTTTTTGTTTGGTTGGGTTTTTTGTTGTTGTTGTTGTTGTTACTATACCTAGTAAGAGAGCTCTGGTAGCATAGTGCCTAAGGCACTTGACTGCTAACCAGAAGTCTGGTGGTTCAAACCCCCCAGCCACTCCTCAGAAGGAAGATGGGGCAATCTACTTCCGTAGTGATACTGCCTCGGAAACCCAAGGAGGGGTCGCTATGAGTCAGTCGGGTCTGACTCGACGGCACATAATAACAAAAACATACCTAATAAAGGAGCTCTGGTGGCGTAGTGCCTAAGACATTTGACTACTAACCAGAAGCCTGGGTTGGGCAATCTACTTCAGTAGAGATACTACCTGGAAAACCCAAGGGGTGTCGCTATGAGTCGGATCCAACTCAACAGCAGGGCATTTGCAATGCCTAATAAATTGTTTGTCAAATGTCCCAAACAGATGGTGACTCACCAGTGGGTTCCCACACCAAGATGAGAGCCTCTGGTGATTATACAAATCAGTTTGGTCGATGGCACTGTTTTTTTTAATCCCCCAACATTTCATAAATGAGAGTTCTCATTTAGTTTTGTCTTTTCTCTACAAGCACTATTATTTAACCACAAAACTGGTTCTTTGTCTAACCATTTCCAACTATTTGAATGTACTCAATGAAATGTAGAGAGCAGGGGTGATTGTGGCCTTTACAGTGAATGAACAGGGAGTCATTTGGTGTAGGGGCCCTGCTGTTGACCATAGTTTCACTCTCTTGACTGGAGAGTTGTACAGCTTTACCTGCCATGGGAATAACTGATTTGAGTGGAATTCTGACTGTCCACTATTGGTATCTGATATCTTCAGGGTACATAGTGGAAGATGAACCAATCACATCTAATTTAAAATGAAAAATAAGATGGAGACCTCAGCTCATTACCCTCCTTCAATAATGCTTAGTAAGCTCCCTGGTGCTGGAATTAAACCAGAGTCAGTCACATTCAATTACTGTAACTCTAAAACAAATATCTAATTTTACTTTATTTTGAGAATGTAGGAAGAAACCTCATCATAATAGGAGTCTTGTTAAATGGAATTGGATAAGCCTTGGATCAAACTGATTCTCCTTAATCATGAGCATAGGAACTGGAAAGAAATTAGAAATAACATAGTCCAAGCTTGTCACTTGACAGATAAGGAAAAAGATTCTTAGAGAAATTAAGCCCAAGACCACACAGAAATGAGGACTAGAACACTGAGCAGAGTGATGTTTCCATCCACTAGACCATATGGCCTTTTCTTGTACATAAGGCACCTAACAACGTCTCTGCTGGAGGTCGCAGTTGGCCACACAATGGTCTCAGGGAAAGGCTAATGAGCTGTCTCCCAAAATGGTGTTATGCCTCATGTCACTAGTCGCAGCAGAGCTGAGAAATCCAGGAGATAGGAAAAACCCACAAGTGGCAAACCAATACTATAGTGCCTCATAGCTGGGGCCATAGAGACATTTTGTTCTACCCTGGATTCCAACCTAAAGATCGTGAAAGGAAATTTGGAAGGACTGAAGAAGTGAGATCTTCTCTAAAACCAATGGACTCACACACACTGCTGATCATGAAAATGACACAGGACAGAGCAACATTTCATTCTGTTACCTTTATTTGGAGTTGGCTCAATGGCAGCTAACAAAATGAAAGGGAAAATGATCACAAATGAGTAAGAATTATAAGACGACATTAAGAGCACGAGAATTAATCTCTCACCTTTTAAAAGTTACTTTCAGGAAAGAGACCTCGGATAAGCAAAGCACTACTGAAGAAGAAAAACAAAGTAGGAGGTCTCACATTGCCAGATCTCAAAACCTACTATACAGCCACAGT
>NW_006921703.1:1583440-1593783 GCF_000298275.1 Orycteropus afer afer | reverse complement strand
TGCATTGTAAATTTTGGTCAATGACATGAGACAAAGTATATGTGAACTGCTGTATGAAAAGTGAATTTACTCTGTAAATCTTCACCCAAATCCTGATAATAAAAAAAAAAAAAGTTACTTTTACTAGCAAGTATTATCAGAGACCTACTCACCTTATGAATGACTGCTGAAAATTTAGATTTATACTGATAAAATTTAGATCACAAGTATTTGCTTGATTTATATCTTCTCTTGTACCTCAGCTACACTCCCTTTAGCAAACCAGCTATTAACAAAATTCTAGCTTCCTTCTCAGTCAAGAGCTATAAACATTCTAATAGGAAGAATTTAAAAAAAAAAAAACAAAAAAAAAACTTGGCTGCCCAATCAGCGTTGCAGTAATCACGAACAATATGTTTTCAGCTTTGGGAGTACATTTAGGTGTGAAAATACAATCTAGATGTCATGCTAACCACATAGAACACAATTTCTTGCCTGTAAGTACTTTTCATAAGCTACCAATCAACTACACAGCTTTTATGAACAGACCGAGTTTACCTAATGACAAGCAGGACAATTCCCAGGTAGCCAGTCTTTGGAAAGACTTTCCCACCATGGTGACAAGTCAGACAGCCAAGTCAATTACATCACTGGCTTTCGGACTTCAGCCAACAGCTGCAAGTCTGTCCTGGGATTGCACTGATGAATTGTTCCTGCTGTTTCAAATTCCTGCTTAGCTGTCCCTTGGACTTATTGATTCAGTGGAATCTACAAATAAATCAATTCATAGATTTGTATTAATTAAACTATCTCCCTGTTTTAATCAATAATGACTGGTGATCTGTCAGGCAACTATTTTGGATACTCATTCTGACACAGCTATTGGATGTACCACCTGTCTGAAAAAAAAAAGAAAAGGAAAAGCAAGTAGTCAAAAGGGTCTCCAATATGTTGGGCTGTAACGTTCTGGGTCTTTGCTTTAGAAAAAAACATCTATACAGAGGAATTGGGAGCTCTGGTAGCATGGTGCCTAAGGCACTTGACTGCTAACCAGAAGGCTGGTGGTTCAAACCTACCAGCCAGCCACTCCTTGGAAGGAAGGTGGGGCAATCTACTTCCATAGTGATACTGCCTCGGAAACCCAAGGAGGGATCGTTATGAGTCAGGTCTGACTCAATTGCACATAACAACAACATACAGAGGAATTAACACAGAAAATTGTTGCTTGTAGTTGAACACAATTAGCCTTGAGAATATTACAAAATATTCTTGTTGAAGACCAGAGAAATACTATAGTGGTGTAGTGCCTAAGATGCTTGACTGCTAAGCAGAAGGGTGGCAGTTCAAACCTACCAGCCACTCCTTGGAAGGAAGATTGGGCAATGTACTTTCGTAGTGATACTGCCTCGGAAATCCAAGGAGGAGTCGCCAGGAGTCGGAGATGACTCGATGGCACATAACAACAACAACAATGCTAGCCTGGACTAGCTGGTCTGTGGTGGTTCAGTGGTAGAACTTACACCTTCCATGAGGGATACCTGAGTTTGATTCCCAGGCAATGCACTCCCTACATAGCCACCACCCATCTATCAGTGGAGGCTTATGTGTTGCTACGATGTTGATCAGGTTTCAGTGGAGCTTCCAGACTAAGTCAGATTAGGAGGAAAGACCTGGAGATCTACTTGCAAAAATCAGCTAATGAAAACCATTTTATTCCATTGTGTACGAGGTCACCATGAACCAGGAGTCAACTTGACGACAGCTAACAAAAACAACTTAGAGTAGGAGGGTATGCATCTCAAGGTTTGTACCAGGTCCTGAGAGTCTTTGCAGAAGCATTCATATTTAACCATGCACATATTTTTCCTGGTGAGTACCAAGAACCTTACATATATTCAGTCAAAAGCTGGTGTTCCTTCTCAAGATGCACCCATGATTATGTTTAATCCCAGAACATAGCACACAGTAAACCTCACCTTCAAAGCGATTTAGGAATTGCCAGTTGGCTAGTTATAGATTTCATTGATATAATCTAATCCTTAATATCTGTTCACTAGGATCCAGGTCTTTACTGATTTGAAATTGTGGTATTTCATGCTTTCTGAAGCTCTGTTCACTGTCTGCAAAGCAAGCCGCCTTCATGATTCTCTCTCCAACATGCCTGTTCTTTTTAAGGCACCAAGTAAGCCACATAACACTTCTGAGGTTAGCTTTCCAAATAATCGTGCCAAAAAGTACTGCTGAGAGAAAAAGTAATAACAATGATAGAATAGACAGTTTGCCAAAGTTACATCCACAGTACTGGATTTATGTGGGGAAATTTGTAGCAAATAACTGTTGGAGAAACCGTGCCATATTTTAAAGTAAAGTGTGTAAATTTACCTTGTTTTGAGCAACCCTAGTCTATAAAAATCTGGCAATTTTAAGTTTATAAATTATTGAGTAGCTACTTTACAAAATGTTTATTACTTTTTTCCATGAACAGAGAAATACTCTTAACTCAAACCTGTGTACTTTTGATCCCAAAAGAAAAGTCTTAATTTACAAAAGAACTCAGAATAGCACTAGATCTATGAAGTGCCTCTTATGGGTCAGGCACTATGCTCAACGCTTTTACAGCATTAACTCATTTAATTCTCAGAAAAATCCTATGAGACAGTTTGGCATCATCTCTCTGAAATACCAACAGATTCCGTGAAGCACCAAAATCATACAGCTAGTCTGAGGAGGAACCAAGGCTTACAACCAGGCATTATGGTTCCACACTCCAAACTCCTTACTTCTCTGTTATACTCACATTTTAAAAAGGTAAATTCACTTAGTTCATATACAAATGAATTAACTTGTTGAGAATGTCTTCATGTTAAATCAACTGTTCTAATTTTTGTTGTTGTTATGTGCCATCGAGTCGGACCTGACTCATAGCAACACCTCCTTGGGTTTCCAAGGCAGTATCACTACGGAAGTAGATTGCCCCACCTTCTGAGGAGTGGCTGGTGGGTTTGAACCACCAGCCTTCTGGTTAGCAATCAAGTGCCGTAGGCACTACGCTACCAGAGCTCCTTGTTCTAATTTAGCAACCCAGAATCACAGTCAGGCCTGTGAATACTGCTTCTCATGGATCTTTGAATGAAAGACACACATTTGACATGTTTCTCCTTTTGCATTGGCAGAAACTCAATTCAGGTTCAATCAAAAGAAAATTCTTACAGGTTTATAAAACTGAGATATTGGGAGTATAGTTAGCTGCAAGGACCCCAAGGGACTCAAGAATGTCATAAGAGCTCAGAGCTCACCCTCTTACTCTCTTAGCTCCGCCTTTCCCGATTGGCCATATTTTCTTCTGTTTGTGTGTGTATGTGTGTGTGTGTCTTCAGGGACTGAGGGACATTGCTATAGTCAACTTTAAGCTTATCTTATTCCAGTTTACTACCCAGGTGCAAGAAAGTACTTCTTTCCCCATATAAATGATCCCTGCAAAGACCTCTGAGAAGCCAATCTCTGAGCCAATCTTATGGACAGATGGCTAAGGCACTATAATTCAACACCCCAGTGGACAGAGAGGCACAATACTTTGAATTACACCCCACCCCCAACCACATGCAATGGAGGATGAGCAATTTCCATAGAAAGAGGAAGTATTCTTTTGAGAAAAAGGAGAGAAGGGTCACTGGGCAGAAAAAAACAACAGATGTCAATTACATTCCTGCAACTTATTAAAGGAAAAAACTTTTCAGGAAAACCCAATGCACCATACATGCATGAATAAAAGAAAAACATGAGTAACAATAGAACCACCTTGCAAGCTAGCTTCCAGCCATTGAGAGTCAAGAACAGGAGGCTTTGCAGATAGTCATCATGTTCAGAAAAGAAGAAACTCTTGGTATGGGTTAGAGTGGGAAACATCTATACTCCGGAACAGTAACTGAAATCACCGTTAATACAAAGATATGATAGGATGGCAGATTATCCCCAATATCCATTCTACCTTCTTCCATAGTAAGCTGAGTCCACTCCAACTGTCTTTCAGCTGGGAGTGTCCATGTGCCTTAATTCTAACCAATGAATGGTAAGATGACAGTACTTTTAAGCTTTGTGTAAAGACAGAAGAGAGTTACCCTTTGTCTATTTTTCCCCCTTTATTCCTCCTTCATGTCTTTTGACTGGAATAAGGAGTCAGAGCAGCCATAATGGAACATGAGGTGACCCTGAGGTGACCTTGGGAGAAAATGACGCATGATAAGGAAACAAAACAGAAGTTGCCTGGAGGATTTATGAGCACAACAGCTATTACAGCCTTGCACAGTCTACTGCCATACTTTTGTAGGAGATAAATTAACCTCTACCTTGTTTGAGCTGCTGATATTTTGGGTCTCTTACAGCCAGTTTTAACTGACCAGTCTAGAAATAAAGTCATATGTAAACATGCAAGGACCTATGGAACATAGATCGACAAATGGCACTGAACGAAGAGCCGGGCAGTGTGTGAAGAAAGGAGAATTAGTAGTTTTCTTTTCATGGGGAGGACCTCCCTGGAGCCAGGAACCATGTTGACACTTGGCCTGCATTACTTTAATTAAAGTCTCAGCAGCAACTCTCTGAACTCTCTATAGTTTTCCTCATTTTACAGGTGAGGGAATAAAGTTAGGTAGGTCATGTCTCTTTCCTAAAGGCACACTGCACACTGATAGTAAGGGTAGGGGACAAATTGAACTCAGGTAGAATTGACCCCAAATCTCCTGCTTTCTCCAGTACACCACTTCCACCTCCTTCTTGTCCTGGTCCAGGGGCCTTACTTTATTAAACCACCATATGAAAATATGAAGATACATAGGAAGAAACCAGTCTTGCTAGTCATTCTACCAAAGAATTCAACGCAGAAGTTCCCTAAATACCAAGCTTGCCAATCCATTTAAAATCTAGTTCAATTTTTAAAGTTAATTTACACCCAACTGTCAAGAACACTCATATAACATAAATTAACGAAATCCTCTACTAAGAGCTTTTTGTTGAGGACAGGGCCAGTTTTGTTTTTCAAAATGTCCTAACTAGTAATTTCCTTTTAGAGACTAAATGTTTCTTTCTCAACTGCAGAGCAAATTAGCAGCACAGTCAGGTTCAGATCCCTTCTCTCCAGGTTTTGCTTCCTTATAAGAAGTCTCCACTCAAAAAGTCCTCTCATCCTGCAGAAATCTTATAAAGTTCAACGCCAGAGCTTGGTCAACCACTATTATAGAGTTGACAGATTCTTGGCCTTTCCAAGGATTTTTTTTTTTTTTTTTTTTTTTTTGAGTGAATATGTAGGTCTAGTTATGTTTATTATAGGAACAAAAGTTCTTCTGGAAAGCTAATTCTTTTGAAAATGGTTGAAATGAAAAATAATACCCCCTCCCTAGCCTTCAGAGTCCAATCTCATTTAAGCAGATGAAAATGCTAACGTTTCTAAACCCAAGGCATTATTTGGGATGGAGAATATAAAGTGCCTTTTCTAGCCATTGTGACAGGAAAGGAATGCACAGGTTTCTCAAGAGAAGATTGCAGGGAGGGCCCATGCTGACTTGATTTATGTATCTTCCTGCCAGGAATAAAACCTCATAGATGGATGTGGCACTTTTTCCACAATTATTTGATATTTTATCGATTCAGAGCATATTTTGAAAAAAAACTTTTTAATTGAGTTTTTTAACTACCTAAAGGAAAAATAAGTACACTTTTTCACTTTTAACTTCTGAACACATTTAAAGTATTCCTTATGTGCAGAAGGGATTCGGTGGTTATAGTACAATACATGGAAACGTAACTATTGTTAAACCTCTGGACAGAACATAATGTTGGTCAGAGAAAGACTCATGGTTCTGTACCTTGCTTTGGTTTTTAATGTTAGCAACAATCATTTGGAATTCCTTCTTTACCAAGCCAATCACCTCTCATATTTGTTCTTTCTTTATCTTAAGTGATAGGGAAAATGAAAGTAGAACCCTGACTTGAGTGTGTGCATGCACATAAGGAAACAGGTATTTAATGTGAGACAGGGCTGTGACAGTAATTGAGGCACCATTCAAAGAAGAAAGACCTTAGTGCAAGAAATTTTCCTTGGAAGGGTTAACAACATTCTCAGTGTACAGCGTGGTTAAAGTTTTTTGTGTTGCGTTTCTTATTTCTTAAATGTTAATCCATTTGGGAAGCACATTATCAGCAGAACTGCTTTTGTACAAAAAAAAAAAAACTATAAGAAAACAAAATATTTTTGAATGCTAGTGATAATTGTTTCTTCAGTTCCAAACATGTGCTGTATTGATATTTCACTGTCCCTCCAGTTTTTTCATTGTATCAATGGTATCACTCTGCCTCATTCCTGAGGTTCATAATCTTAGCTTCATCCTCTATCTCTCTTTTTCTCTGTTCCATTTTCTGCTCACCTCTAACACACACAAAACAGAGTTTGTAATTGATTACTCTTACTTTATTACAATGTTTTACAAACTGGAGCAAGGTATAACCAGTTGGCATCAAGTCGACCCCAACTCCTGGTGACCCCATGTATAGCAGGGGAGAACTGTGCTCCGTAGGGTTTTCAATACCTGATTTTGAAGGAGTAGATCACCAAGGTTTTCTTCCAAAACATTAATAGGTGGACTCGAACCTCCGGACTTTCAGTTAGCAGCTCAGTGTATTAAATATTTGAACTATCCAGGAACTACTAAGCAAAGCGTAGGCCCCTATTAAAATAAAATTTTCATGAATTCTTGATTTAGTTATTTTTAACTTTATTTAAATATGCATAACCTAGAATTAAATTTGAAGTCCTTAAGTGTAAAGTTCTTATACAATCACAAAACAAAAAAGAATCTACAAATCTACAACAAAGTACAAAATTAATAAAATTTAAATTTATCCATTCTAAAAAAAATTATTATATATTACATGCCAGGCACTGTGAGAGGTCCTAGGAACACAGCAATGCACAAAAAAGACAAAATTAACTGCCCTCATGGACTGTATTTTGGTACATTAGCAACTCTAACAGAATGAACCAGATAATGTTAATAAATATGCCCCAAATCAAGCACTGTTCCTACTGTGATGATATGGGACTGACTGCTGTAGCATAGTGCCTAAGGCACTTGACTGCTAACCAGAAGGCTGGCAGTTCAAACCCCAGCCACCCCTTAGAAGGAAGGTTGGGCAACCTACTTCCATAGTGATACTGCCTTGGAATTCCAAGGAGGGGTTGTTATCAGTTGGGTCTGACTTGATGGCACATAACAACAAGATGGTGAGTGATGTCATGTGAGTCCAGCACGTTTATGTTGTTGTGTACACATGACTCAATTCTCCAACCTCTTTTCTCTATTCTAGTAATTGCAAACATTTCTCTTCATAGTGAACTATAACATCATTTAGCCCAACTGCACCATTTACATATTAAACTCACCTTTTTTTTCTTTTCTCATTAATCCTCAACAATTAAAACAGTGCTATTCAATTTTCTTGGGTAACAAATCTGAGTGTTCATATATTAAGCAATTTAAGAAGCCAAATTCCTACTCCATGAAATTTCCTTTCAAGTACAAACCTTACTGCAAATCAGAAATTTTGCTTTTGGAACTGGTAAAATAATTTCACATACACACTCTGGATCATATTTTGGCATGTTCTGGAATACGGCTTGGTCAAGATTCCTGATGTGTCTAGAGCCTTCACTCCAAAAATACATTAGGATGGCAAAACACTTGTTATAGCCCAATATTTCATGAATGCATTCTCTTGGCTTCTATTTTTGTTACTTAGATTAAGAAATTGAATATACAAATTATATTTGCCAATTTTTAATTTAACACTTTAGCTTAGGTGTTACCTACCAAAACATCAACAATCTAGAATCACCTCAACTCAGTCTTCCTTAAGAGAGACTGCTATGATTCTCCTTTGGTCATTATGGGCATTAGTACCCCCTTGCTGCCCCAGGCTGCTTGAGCCTCCTGAAGCCTAGGCCATTCACTATAATAAATGCACCAGAGAAAGTCATTCTTTCTTACCATAGAGAACTCTTTTTTAAATTTTAAATTATTTTAAAATCATGTCAGACAGTTTTGTTCTTTGGGCACTTCCAGTGTTTAGACTCCTGAGGAATGTTTATTGTGATTTTGACATTAAGAGTTGCCAACCTAATGGCAGCCAGACATGCTTACCAGCATATTAAAAGTTAAATGCTGTCATTTTGGTTATTACATGGTGTCAACACTCAACCACAAATACAAAGACAACACAAGCACCTAAATCACATGGCAAGGTTCAGTTAAAATGTGGTCATCCAGATGCTCAAGAAGAAAATCAAACATTTTCAAAATCTTAAAATTTGATTGAACCCTGTGAATATATCTATAGACTCTGTTAGGAAACACTGTTCTACAATGTGTCTCAGACATTCTATGTCCATTCCTGGTACCCTCTCCCTCATCCTACCATGCCCACTGTAGACCTCTTATCCCAATTCATAGCCACACTTTCCTTTATGCTTTTGTTCTCATCCACTCCAATGTATTCCTCCCCTACAGAAGCCTGAATAATTATCTTCAAACAACATTTTTTGAGATCTACTGTATTCCAGATACTGATGCAAAAGTGAAGGATACATGATTTTTGTATGCCAAGAACTCATAGCATAGTGGCTAAGACACTTGCCTGCTAACCAGACGGCTGGTGGTTCAAACCCACCAGCCACTCCTCAGAAGGAAGGTTGGGCAATCCTACTTCCGTAGTGATACTCCCTCAGAAACCCAAGGAGGGGTTGCTATGAGTCGGGTTTGACTCGACGGCACATAACAACAACAACAACAACAAGAGCTCATAAACATGTTCTCAGAGTCCACTGCTCCAACAACCAAAATATCCTTCCCTCCTTCAAAGCATTCTTCAAAATGTTTACTTTCTTCATAGTCTTCCCAGATTCACCTACCAAATTTCTACTCTCAACAGCACTTTCAGTAACTCACCTAAGCATACAGTAGATTTCTAAGTGGCAGTAGTTCACATGGAAGTTAATATTTTTATGTACATATGTGCACATATTTTTCTTTTTGTGCAATCACTTTTCTTCAGAGTGTGAATTCCTTAAAAGTCAAGACCTTGGATCTTAGATTCGTTCTTTAAGTGAATATTTCATAGCACCATACTGCTATTTCCCAGGGAAGCAAACATTTTCTCTTCTGTTCTTAGAGTAAATTTCTTACTACCCAATTCAATTTGAAAATTAACCCAAGACTGTTCCAAAGGGCATAAGTCTTTACTCCTAGAGCCTACAGCATTCAAGACAAGCCCAGATAGAACTGGAACAAGCATCTAGAATTTCAGAAGCCATCCAGACTAAAGATCTAAGCTGGGTCTTCTGTGTGTCCCAAACCCTGTAGCAGCTAGACCAGGACTAACCCTTATGAGCCCTCTCCTAGAATCTAGGACACAATGCACAGTGGAGTGTTTGCTTCCTTTCAGGTTTAGTCAACCTTCTCAAGAGATCCCAAACTGAATCACATCCTTCATTAATTACTTCTGCATAGAACCTTCTGCTCTGTTCATTTTTAATCCACTATTCTTCTGGTAGCACAACAAACAAGTTTTACATATACTCAGAGTGATTCAAAAGAATTGTAACATCCATAATGTCCATAAGATCAAGAAGTCAAGGCTGCCTGAATTACCTAACAAACCAATGCCTAAAATAACATGAACTTCAAGCAGAGGCATTTGCAATTATAGCAAAAGAGAAAGAAGGAAAGAGAGTGTGTGCACAAGCACAAGCTGTGGAAGCACTCACTTTAGTTCATTACATTCTATAAATCCTTCTCCAAGACTCTACCCATGCACTAGAAGTGCTGTACTCACACACATGCATACAATAATAACATCAAACACTCTTCTAAGAACTCTCAGTATATTAACTCACTTAGTCCTCATAACAACTCAGTGCAAAATGTCCAGGAGATATTCTGAGTTCCACCAAGGATAGGAGGAAAATGAACAAACCACACAATGAATACCACCCCAAAACATCATTTTTTAGTCCAATAGAAGCCATTGATATCAGTTTATCACCAGCCACATCCACCCTAAATTTGGGATTAGGGAGAGACTAAGGTATGTGTTGAAAGCTGGGAACAAGTTGTGAGCTGGTGCTACTACTTACTTCTACAACCACAACATCCATGAATATCACTTTCCTTCAAGGATCTGGTAATTGGCTCACATGATCATATCACATGTACAAGCTAGGAGAGCTCTGTTAGCATAGTGCCTGTGTTGGATTGGGTTCTCTAGAGAAACACAAAAACCAGCAAAGTATATATATATATATATTTATAGAGAGA
>NW_006921703.1:1573310-1579880 GCF_000298275.1 Orycteropus afer afer | reverse complement strand
GCTTAGAACGCAGTCATGTGATCCATCATGGGAACCACCACTCACAACTGGAGTCCAGCCAAGTTGACACATCTTCAACTATCACAGTGCCTAAAGCACTTGACTGCTAACCAGAAGGCTGGAAGTTCAAACCCACCAGCCACTCCTCAGAAGGAAGGTTGGGCAATCTACTTCCATAGTAATACTGCCTCGGAAACCCAAGGAGGGGTCACCATGAGTTGGATACAACTTGATGGCACATAACAACAACAACAACATGTTCTAATACCAAAACTCCGATGTTAACTCAGAGAAAATATATGGCAACAGTTGTGAAACCAACTATGAATCCAATGAGAAAAACAAGAGAAAATCAGGAATTAATCTTTTCAAATATCACTCAGCAGAGCTATAATTGTCCTTCTTTTCAACTCTCATACAACTTTAACATTGCCTCCCACTGGGTTTTTCTTCTCAGTACCTCAGTTTTTGGTTCTGTGTTTGCCATCACTCTTCTGCAGTTCTTTGAGGGCTTGTGGTTGAAATTAAATGAACGAGAAAAAAATGAAAAATAACTTTTCTAAGCTTTATGCAATGAGTTTTCTTCTATCACTTCTTTTTTGGCTAACTCGGAGGAAAAAACAAAGAAACAATTTTCTAGAAAGATACAGTAGCATTTCTCAAAGTGACTCTTAAAGTAGGGAGCTGTCTTTGTGAAAAAATGACTCCTCAAATACTTATACATTCTCTGAAGATCCAAATAAAGGTATGAAATTCCTCTCATTGTGACTCTCAACAATAAGACACTGAGATTATGAAAATCAAGTAGATGTGGACAGAGCTGGTATTGTCTCTTTAGTTATTTGGATTGATTTACTTAAATTTATCTGTAATACCCCAAGTCTGGACTAGATGTTTTATGTACACTATCTCATTTAACCCTTCATTTAATGTTCTTGTGAACATGACTTTCAAGATGCCCACTCACACTGGGCTTCAGACAAGTTTCCTGGAATTCTCTCAACTCCACTTGTCTGAGTTATCCCTTTTAAAGACCCCACTCATATCTCACATCTCCATGAAGCTTGTCCCAATTTTCCTGACCTTAAGCAACCTCTCTTTTGAAATCCCAGGAGACTTACTTGCTATGACACTAATTGACACCCAGTTTAGGCTGCCCTGTCATTGATTCTCTCTTTATCTTCCTTTTGACTCCCCAGCTAAAACAAATGCCTTTTTAGTGCAGGGATCAGTGTTTCCATAAAAATGTCTTATCATATATTTTTGTTCTCTAGTGCTGCTATGGGAGCTCTGGTGGCGTAGTGCCTAAGGCATTTGACTGCTAACCAGAAGGCTGGCAGTTCAAACCCACCAGCCACTCCTCGGAAGGAAGGTTGGACAATCTACTTCCATAGTGATACCACCTTGGAAACCCAAGGAGGGGTCGCTATAAGTCAGATCCAACTCGCTGCAGTGAGTTTGGTTTTCAGAGTGCTGCTATAACTGACATACCATGTATGGCTTTAACAAACAGGGATTTATTTATTTATTTATTTATTTTTATTTATTTTTTCTTTTTATTGTGATTTGAGTGAAAATTTACAGAGCAAATACACTTTCCATACAGCAGTTCACATACACTTTGTCTTATGACATTGACACAATTTACCACAATGCAACATCTCCTCTCCTACTTCCTCCCAATAGTTACCTCTTCCCTGTATCCATCCCTCCATGCACTCCTGCCCCCTGAGCTGTCTCCCTGTGTATATGCAACCCTTCTTTCTCCGATGCTTGTTCTCTCCAAGGAGTGTATCTACCTCAGGTAAGTGTTCAACTCATATGCCTGTCTATTGTTTGGCTAGAAGTCACAGGCATGAGTTCAATTGCAGACCTGAAGGGCAGCTAGGGGTAATAGTCTCAGTGATTTCACCAGGCTCTATTGAGCCAGCAAACCTGGTCCCCAAACAGGGATTTATTCTCTTACAGTTTAAGAGGCTAGAAGTCTGAGTTCAAAGTGCCAGCTCTAGGGGCTGGGTGAAGATCCCTTGACCTTGGGCTTCAGCTCTGCCTCTTACTCCCAGCCCACTGAAGCTGGAGGTGTCTCTTAACTCAGGTAGCTGCTAAATGCTAAAGCTGACAAACCCAAGGTCAACAAGTAAAAAGGCACAGTCCAAAGATTGTCAAGCAGCATAGCAGGCCACTAGTTCAAGTCCAGAAACAGTCCCAAGATCAGCAGACAACATGGCAGGCCACTCATTGATGACTCGGCCAAAGACAGGATCCAAATGTACAAAGAAGCTAGAAATCTTTCTCAAAACTTCTTATATACTGGAAGCAGACCACATCCCTAAGGCAACTACTCAGCTGCTCACAGTAGATTCCACCAAGGCAAATTTGTTTTGTTAGTTTTGTGGTTGTTAAGGTTATGTGTCAACTTGGGTGGGCCTGATTTTGAGTGGCTGGGCAGCCGGATGTAGTTATTCCCCATGATGAGACTGGTAATCAGCTCCATGGTGGAATCTACTATGACTAGCTGAGTAGCTGCCTTAGGGATATGGTCTGCTTCACAGAAAAAAATAGTCATGTCACTGAGAACTAACATAGTTAATTAACCACCCAATCTCATTTCCCTCCTCACATAGCAGAAAGCTCCAATATATTAAGATCGCTGTGTGTTTTACAAACTTGTATATATTCTATAAACATTATATGGCATTTTATGTATGAATATTTAAATTTCAGATAGACAGACAGCTGTCATCAAGTTGACTTGAACTCTTGATAACCTTACATACAACAAAGAATGGTCCTGTGTCATCCTCAGGATTGCTGGCATGTTTAAGTCCCTTGTGGCTATTGTACCAGTGTATCTCACTGTGGATCTCCCATGCCCTCACTGGCCCTACTCCACCACATGTGATGTCTTCCTCTAGCAATTGATCCCTCCTGAAGACTTGTCCAATGGCAAGTGAGTAGAACAATTGTGATAGTTGGAGCTGTATGTCAACTTGGCTGGACACAATTCTGTGTGGTTTAAGCAATTGTGATGTGGGTTATTTCCATGATGGGATCAGATGTATATGTTTTGAGCAGCCAATCCATTGAAAGGGAGTTTTCCTGGGGGTGTGGCTGCTTCCAATATATTTATGGACATCCTGGGAAAAGAGACACTCTTCTGTGGATTGGGATCCTGTTGTGCTGCCCACAAATGTCCGTGAGCAAACAATCCACCATTTGGCCTGGAGATCTTGGATTCATCATTTGTTGGGGTCAATCAGCCAGTATACTGCCTGCCAATTTTGAGCTCATCAGCCCCTGAAGCTGCATGAGTCAGGAAAGGCCTCCAGTTTGATGTTTGATGCAAGAACTTGGGAATTGCCAGTTTCTATAAGTGTGTGAATCATTTTCCTAAGATAAATTGCTCTTTCTCTATATGTATATATAAGCTTTAGGTAGCATAGTACCTAAGGCACTTGACTGCTAACCAGAAGACTGGTGGTTCAAACCCTCCAGCCACTCCTCAGAAGGAAGATAGGGGCAATCTACTTCCATAGTGATACTACCTCGGAAACCTAAGGAGGGGTCTCTATGAGTCAGGTCTGACTCAACAGCACATAACAACAACAACATATGTAAGCTTTACTGGTTTTGCTTCTCTTGAGAACCCAACCTAACACATTTGGTACCGAGAGTGGTTCTGGAGAGACAAAATCATAAGGATGGGATTCCTAAATTGCTTCTCATGGATTCTGTTTTGGTTCTCCAATTTGATTAATCGTAAAGGCACTGGTGACCCTGCCTCTGTTAGTAAAGAGGGCCCTGCTAATCCATGGCAGGAGGTGGCAACATTAATATGCAAAATATCACCACCAAAAGATCAAGTAGTTTTGAGAAGTGAGGCTCTGGGTGATCACATATTTGATACTTTTCTGTAATTTTCTCAACATGAGAAGTATAAGGAAGCTGGTTGGTTGGTCCTACTTACACTAGACAAAGTGGTGAAAGAGCGAGATGAGCTCAGGGCTTCTGAGTCACAGCTTAAGCACCACATAAAAGACCTCAATGTTTCCAGTTGTGCTCTGAAAGAAAGTCTTATTCCTTCTAGTAAAAAAGCTGAGATTGCCAAAACCAAACCCAGAGTCTTATTGTAAGGGTGGCTGAATTACAATGCCAATTAAATTGCCAACACAGAATGGTGTCTGAAGTTAGAGTGAGGGCATTGATTGGGAAAAAATGGGATCCTGAAACCTGGAATGAGGACATGTGAGCAGATAGTCAAGAAGATCCGGATATGGAGCCTGTAAATTCTGTTGAATCCCTCCCATCTGAAGGGATTACTATAAAACCATTATCCTTTCCACCTCAGCTTGATGGGATTAACCCAACTGTTTCTGCTGGGTCATTGGCTGAGGCAGAGGCCATGGGAGACATTGCTGAATGTTCTCAGGAACTTCATCAACCACCCATTGTTGCTGCTAGACCTATAACTAAACTTAAGTCCAAGCAAGACCCAAAAGGTGACATACAAAGTGTGACTGAAGAGGTGGTATGCTACACCCAAAAAGACCTACTTGATTTTGCTAACAGGTACAGACAGAAATCTGGAGGATATGTATGGAGATGGCTACTGATGGTGTGGGATAATGGTGCAAGGAATGTAACATTGGATCAGTCTGATTTTATTGATTTAGGCCCACTAAGTGTGAGTTCTTCAGTGTTTTAGCTCAAGAGGTTAAGAAAGGATCTAATTCTTTATGTGGTTGGCTTACTGAAGCATGGATTATGTGGTGGCCTACCTTAAGTCAAGTTGAAATACCAGATCTGCCTTGGTATAATGTAGAAGAAGGTATCCAGAGGCTTAGGGAAATTGACCCGTTAGAATGGATTTATCAGATTAGACCCCTAGAGCCAGAAATGGAGAGTCCAGAGGACACACCTTTCACCAGTACGGTGAAGAATAAATTTGTGAAGGGAGCCCCGGCATCCTTGAAGACTGCTGTGATTGCTATTTTATGTAAGCCAGATTTGACAGTGGGAATGGCCCTAATTGAACTAAGACACTTAACTATGTCGGGGCTGATTGGACCCCATGATAGTAGGGGTCAAGTGGCAGCAGTTAATCGACAAAGGCAAGATGGGTGTGGTTACATGGACAGCAGAGTTGGAACAGTAATCAGAATAGTCTGACTCATTTGGAATTATGGCATTGGCTACTTAGTCATGGTGTTCCTAGTAGTGAAATACATGGCAAACCAACTAAATATTTACTTGATCTGTATGTTGTTGTTGTTATAGACAGAAGAATTCTAGGTCATGTGAACAGCAGCCTAGATTGAATCACCAGAATACACAGTCTCGGCCTCTCAATCAATTCCCAGACTTGAGTCAGTTTACAGACCCACAACCCTTTAAATGAACAGAAGGCTGGGTCCCCTTGAGGAAGAACCCCATTACTTGCCAAAAATTCATAATGTCAATCTTTTTCCCAGCCTTTCCCAAAGGGATATGAGCCTTTTATAAAAGTGACTGTTCACTGTGGAAAAGGAAATAATCAGAATTTTGGGGGATTACTGGACATTGGCTCTGAACTGACACTAATTCCAGGAGACCCAACGCATCATTGTGGCCTACCAGTCAGAGTGGGGGGGGGCATATGGAGGTCAAGTTATTGATGGAGTCTTAGCTCAGGTGTATCTCACAGTGGGTCCAGTGGGGCCCCAAATCCATCCTGTAATGATTTTCCCAGTGCCAGAATGCATAATTGGAATAGATATACTGAGTAATTGTCAGAATTCCCACATTGGGTCCCTGACATGTGGAGTAAGGGCTATTACAGTAGGAAAAGCCACATAGAAGCCATTAGAACTGCCTGTATCTACAAAAATAGTAAACCAAAAGCAGTACTGCATTCCTGGAGGGGTTGCAGAGATTACTGCCACCATCAAGAACTTGAAGATATAGGTGTGGTGATTCCCATCACATCCCCATTTAATTCACCTACTTAGCCTGTGCAGAAAAACAGTTGGATCTTGGAGAATGACAGTAGATTATCATAAACTTAATCAGGTGGTGACTTCAGTTGCAGCTGCTGTTCCAGATGTGGTTTCATTGCTTGAGCAAATTAGTACATCTCCTGGTCAGCCGCAGGCATCCATTAATCATTGGAACACGGAATGTATGAAGTATGAATCTAGGAAAATTGGAAGTTGTCAAAAATGAAATGGAATGCATAAAGATTGATATCCTTGGCATTGGTGAGCTGAAATGGACTGGTTTTGGCCATTTTGAATCAGACAACCATGTGATCTACTATGCCGGGAATGAGAGTTTGAAGAGGAATGGCATGGCATTCATCATCACAACGGATGTTTCAAGATCTGTCCTAAAGTACAATACTGTCAGTGATAGGATAATATCCATACGCCTACAAGGAAGACGATTATTAAAATTTATTCACCAACCTCCAAAGCCAAAGATGAGGAAATTGAAGAATTTTATCAACTTCTGCAGTCTGAAATTGACTGAACATGCAATCAAGATGTGTTAATTATCACTGGTGACTGGAATGCAAAAGTTGGAAACAAAGAA
>NW_006921703.1:1550727-1571727 GCF_000298275.1 Orycteropus afer afer | reverse complement strand
CAACAGAAGGCCCTGCAACAGTTTCAGGCTGCTGTGCAGACTGCTCTGTCACTTGGGCCATATGATCCAGCTGATCCAATGGTGCTTGAAGTGTCTGTAGCAGATAGAGATGTTGTTTGGAGTCTTTGGCAGGTCCCTATTGGTGAATCACAATGCAGACCCTTGGGATTTTGGAGCAAAGCCCTGCCCTCCTCTACAGATAACTACTCTCCTTTTGATAAACAGCTTTTGGCTTGTTACTGGGGTTTAGTAGAGCCTGAACACCTACCACAGGCCACCAAGTCACCATGAGGCCTGAGCTTCCCATCATGAACTGGGTGTTGTCTGACCCACAGAGTCATAAATTTGGACCTGCACAGCCACACTCCATCATTAAAGGGAAGTGGTGTATCAGAGATCAGTCTGGAGCAGGACCTGAAGGAACAAGTAAGTTGCATGAGGAAGTGGCTCAAATGCTTATGGTCTCCACTCCAGTCCCATTACCTTCCCTCTTCCAGTCTGCACCTATGGCATCATGGGGAGTTCCATATGATCAGATGACTGAGGAAGAGAAAACTCATGCTTGGTTTACAGACAATTCTGCATGATATGCAGGCACCACCCAAAAGTAGAGAGCAGTGACACTGCAGCCCCTTTCTGGGACTTCCTTGAAGGACAGAGGTGAAGGGAAATCCTCCCAATGGGTAGAACATGCATATGGCTGTTCACTTTGCATGGAATAAGAAATGGCCAGATGTGTAATAGTATATGGATTCATGGACTGTGGTTAATGGCTTGGCTGGATGGTCTGGGACTTGGAAGGAGCATGATTGGAAAATTGGTGACAAGTATGTGTGGGGAAGATGTATGTGGATAGATCTCTCTGAATGGACCAAAGGAGTAAAGATATTTTTGTCTCATGTGAATGCCCACCAAAAGGTGTCTTTGGCAAAGGAAGACTTTAACAATCAGGTGGATAGGATGACATGTTCAGTGGAAACCAGCCATCATTTTCCCCCAGGTATTCCTGTCATTGCTCAATGGGCTCATGAACAAAGTGGCCATGGTGGCAGGGATGAAGGTTATACATGGGCTCAGCAATATGGACTCCCACTTTCCAAGGCTGATTTGGCTACTGTCACTGCTGAGTGCCCAATCTGCCATCAGCAGAGACCAACACTGAGTTCATGATATGGAACCATTCCTTGGGGTGATCAGCCAGCAACATGGTGGCAGGTTGATTACATTGGACCACATTTATCATGGAAAGGATGGTGTTTTGTTCTTACTGGAATAAATACTTACTCTGGATATGGATTTGCCTTCCCTGCATGCAATGCTTCTGCCAAAACTACCATCCATGGACTTACAGAATGCCTTATCCACCATCATGGTATCCCACACAGCATTGCTTCAGATCAAGGGACTCACTTCACAGCAAATGAAGTGCGACAGTGGGCCTATGCTCATGGAATTCACTGGTCTTACCATGTTCCCCATCATCCAGAAGCAGTTGGCTTGATAGAACAATGTAATGGCCTACTGAAAACACAATTACAGCACCAGCTAGGTTGCAATACCTTGAATGGTTGGGGCAATGTTCTCCAGGAGGCTGTATATCCTCTAAACCAGCAACCAATATATGGTACTGTTCTCTAATAACAAGGATTCACAGGTCCAGGAAACAGGAGTGGTACCACTCACTATTGCACCTAGTGACCCACTCAAAAAATTTTTGCTTCCTAACCCTGCTACCCTATGCTCCGAGGGTCTGGAGATCTTAGTCTCAAAGGGAGGAGCACTCCCACCTGGAGACACAATACTTTTTGCATTGAACTGGAAGTTAAGAATGCCACCCGGCCATTTTGGCTTCCTCACGCCTCTGGATCAACAAAGAAAGAAGGGTATTACTGAACTATCTCATGTGATAGATCCTGATTACCAAGGGGAAATTGGATTGACATTATATAATGGAGGTAAAGAAGAATATACTTCGAATACAGGAGATTCTTTAGGACATCTCTTAGTACTACCATGCCCTGTGATTAAAGTCAATGGAAAATTACAGCAACCCAATTCTGATATGACTACTAATGGCCCAGACCCTTCAGAAATGAAGTTTGACTCACCCCACCAGGTAAAGAAACATGACCAGCTGAGGTGCTTGCTGAGGGCAAGGGAAATATGGAATGGGTGGTGGAAGAAGGTAGTTCTGAATATCAGCTACGACCACATGACCAGTTGCAGAAATGAGGGTTGTGATTGTTATATTTCTTCCTTGTATATATGCATCAAATATTTTTGTTTATTTCTGTCATGAACTGTGAAATGTAAATAAGATTAATGTGTTTCAGTTGTATATGTGTTAGTGTATCACGTTAGGAACAAATATGAATTTATAATTGTCCTTATTTAGAGATTATACATGGTTAAGAAGATGTGTGCAACTTCCAATTTGACAGGGGGTGGACTGTGATGGTTGGAGCTGTGTGTCAACTTGGCTGGACCACAATTCTGTGTGGTTTAAGCAATTGTGATGTGGGTTATTCCCATGTTGGAATCAGATGTGTACATTTTGAGCAGCCAATCCTTTGAAAGGGAGTTTTGCTAGGCGTGTGGCCTGCTTCCAATATATTTATGGACATGCTGGAAAAGAGACACTCTTCTGTGGATTGGGATCCTGTTGTGCTGCCTATAACTGTCCATATGCGAACAATCCATCACTCAGCCTGGAGATCTTGGATTCATCATTCTTTGGAGTCAATCAGCCAGTTTACTGCCTGGCCATCTTGAGCTCGTCAGCTCCTGCATGTACATGAGTTGGGAAAAGCCTCCAGCCTGATGTTTGATCCAAGAACTTGGGACTTACCAGATTCTACAAGTGTGTGAGACATTTTCCTAAGATAAATTTCTATTTCTCTATATGTATATATAAGCTTTACTGGTTTTGCTTCTCTAGAGAACCCAGCCTAACACAACAGTATTCTTTTGTAAATCATAATTTTCATAAATAGATTACCAATAAGGGTTTTAAAAGCTTATGAGCAGCTATCTAAGACGTAACTGTTAGTCTTTCCTCATCTGGAACAAAGAAGAGTGAAGAAAATCAAAGATGTACAGAAACAATTAGTACAAGGGACTAATGGACCATGTAAACCTGAGCCTTCATATGACCCTGACACAAGAACTAGATGGTGCCTAGCTACCAATACCAACCACTCAGAAAGGGATCAAAATTGGAGATCCTGGATGGAATGGGAGAAAAAAATGTGGAACACAAAATTCAAAAACATAAAAAAGACCAGGATTACTAGTCATATAGGAACTGTTGAAACCCCCAAGACTATGGCCCTGAGTCACTTTTGGGCCTAGAATTGGACTCACTCACATGACTTATCACTTATTCTGTCAGTGACAGAATAATATCCATATGCATAAAGCAAGCCAATTAATGCCAGTATTACTCAAATTTATGCACCAACAACCAAAGCCAAAGATGAGGAAATTGAAGATTTCTACCAACTTCTGCAGTCTGAAATTGATCAAACATTCAATCAAGATGTGCTTATTATCACTGGTGACTGGAATGTAAAAGTTGGAAACAAAGAAGAATCACTGGTAGTTGGAAAATTTGGCCTTGGAGATAGAAATAATGCTAGAGATGGCATGTTAGAATTTTGCAAGACCAATAACTTACTCACTACAAATACCTTTTCTCAACAACACAAATGGCAGCTATACACATGGACTTTACCAGATGGAGTACACAGGAATCAGATTGACTACATCTGTGGCAAGAGGCAATGGAGAAGTTTAATATCTTTAGCCAAAATAAGGCCAGGAGCTGATTTTGGAACAGACTATCAACTGCTTATTTGCAAGTTCAAATTGAAGTTGAAGACAATTAAAACAAGTCCACAAGAGCCAAAATACGACCTTGACTATATCCCTCCTGAATTTAAAAAATAGATTTGATACATTGAACACCAAAGACAGGAAACCAGAGGAATCGTGGGATGACATCAAGAATATCATCCATGAAGAAAGCAAAAGGTCATTTAAAAGACAAGAAAAGAGGAAAAGACCAACATAGATGTCAGAAGAGCCTCTGAAATTTGCCCTGGAATGGGGAGTAGCTAAAACAAAAGGAAGACAAGACAAGATAAATGAGCTAAACAGAAGATTTCAAAGAGCAGCTCAAGAAGACAAAGTCAAATATTATAATGAAATGTGCAAAGCCAATGTGGAAAGCCAAAAGGGAAGAACACACTCAGCATTTCTCAAGCTGAAATAACTGAAGAGGAAATTTAAGCCTCAGGTTGCAATATTGAAAGATTCTATGGGCAATATATTGAATGATGCAGGAAACATCAAAAGAAGATGAAAGGAATACACAGAGTCTCTGTTCCAAAAAGAACTGTTTGATGTTTGTCCATTTCAAGAGGTGGTATATGATCAAGAACCAATGGAACTGAAGGAAGAAGTTCAAGCTGCACTGAAGGAAATAGTGAAAAACAAGACTCCAGGAATTGATGGGATACCCATTAAGATGTTTCAACAAATGGATGCCACACTAGAGGCATTCACTCAGCTATGCCAGGAGATTTTGAAGACAACTACCTGGCCAACTGACTGGAAAAGATCCATATTTGTACCCATTCCAAAGAAAGGTGATCCCACAGAATGTGGAAATTATCAAACAATATCATTAACATTGCATACAAGTAAAATTTTACTGAAGATAATACAAAAATGGTTACAGCAGTAGATTGACAGGGAACTTCCAGAAATATAAGCTGGATTCAGAAGAGGATGTGGAACAAGGGATATCATCGCTCATGTCAGATGGATCCTGGCTCAAAGCAAAGAACACCAGAAGGATGTTTACTTGTGTTTTATTGACTATGGAAAAACATTCAATTGTGCAGACCATAACAAATTATGGATAACATTGAGAAGAATGAGAATTTCAGAACACTTAATTGTGCTCATGAGGAACTTGTACATAGACCAGGAGGCTGTCATTCAAACAGAACAAGGGGACACTGCATGGTTTAAAATCAAGAAGGGAGTGCTTCAGAGTTGCGTTCTTTCACCATACTTATTCAATCTGTATGCTGAGCAAATAATCCAAGAAACTGGACTATATGAAGAATGTGACATCAAGATTGGAGGAAGACTCATTAACAACCCACGTTATGCAGATGACACAACTTTGCTCACTGAAAGTGAGGATGACTTGAAACACTTACTGATGAAGATTGAAGACTACAGTCTGCAGTATGGATTACACCTCAATATAAAGAAAAAAAAATCTTCACAACAGGACCAATAAGCAGCATCATGATAAATGGAGAAAAGATTGAAGTTATCAAAGACTTCATGTTACTTGGTTCTACAGTCAACACTAGTGGAAGCAGCAGTCAAGATATCAGATATCATATAGCACTGGGGAAATCTGCTGCAAAGGACCTCTTTCAAATGCTGAGAGCAAAGATGTTTCCTTGACACAAGCCATGGTGTTTTCAATCGCCTCATTCAATCGCATGTGAGAGCTGGATAATGAATAAGGAAGAATGAAGAAGAGTTGATGCTTTTGAGTTGCAGTATTGGTGAAGAATGCTGAAAGTACCATGGACTGCTAAAAGAACTTACAAATCTGTCTTGGAAGAAGGGCAGCCGAATGCTCCTTGGAAGCGAGAATGGCCAAACTTCATCTCCCCTACTTTGGTCATGTTGTAAGGAGGGACCATTCCCTGGAGAAGGATAACATGCTTGGCAAAGTGTAGGGACAATGAAAAAGAGGAAGGCCCTCATTGAGATGGATTGACACAGTGGCTGCAATGATGGGCTCAGGTATAGCGAGGATTGTGAGGGTGGCACAGGACAGGGCAGTGTTTCCTTCTGCTGTACATGAGGTTGCTATGAGACAGAGACGACTCAATTGCACCTAACAACAACAACAACACATGGCTTAACTCTCAGCCAAACAATGGATAGGCCTACAAGCTGAATATCTACACCAGGGAGATGCACTCCTCAGAAGAGTCAACCATGTGAGATCAAAAGGGCAATATTTGCACAAGCAGAAAGTTAGGCAGGCAGGAATGCATAAGTAAGAAGGACACCAGGAAAGGATAACCACAGGGAGGAGGTGGAAGGAGAGCTGTTACAGTGTGTGGATTGTAATTAATGTCACAAAGCAAAATGTATATGAACTGTTGAATGTAACATGAATCTGCTTTGTAAAATTGCACCCAAATCACAATAAAAAGTTAAAAAGAAAGAAAAAGTTGAACAATGACCAAAAAAGAAGAAGATAGTCAAATTTTCTTCTTAATCTGTCTTAGTTTGGAGGCTCTACTGAAACCTGTCCAATATTTAAAATACTAGTATCATAGCTTCCAGCATCACAGCTACATGTAAGCTACTACAGTATGACAAACAGACAAATGGTAGAAATTTCACATAGGCAGCACCATATTCTATTATGGTTCTGTATCTTGCATTTTCTGCTCAACATTACATTTTCCATTACTAATTACTTGCATAGGAGCTCAGCTGCTAACCAAAAGTTCGGCAAGTCAAATCCACCAAGGGCTCCATGAAAGAAAGATATGGTAATCTGCTTCCACAAAGATATCTATCCTTGGAAACCCTACGGGGCAGTTCTACCCTGTCCTATAGTGTCACTATGAGTCAGCATCAACTTGACAGCAATGAGTTTAGTTTTTTAATATACAAACCAGACAACCAAAAATGTTGTTGATAATGATGATGGTAGTCAAAAGCACATTGGAGTTGGGAGCAAGAAGTTAGCTAGAAAACCATAGCTTTTCATGGCCTTAAAAGCTGAGAGTTAAATATTTTATGTATCCCAGATTCTCAACTTTCTTTCTGTGCAATCTAAGACAGGTTACATAACTGATTGGTGCCTTAGCTTTCTTGTTTGTAAAATAAAGGATAATACCAGTCACTGCTGTTCACATGGTAAGAATTAAATCAGTTAATGCATTTCAAGCTCTTAGACTAGTGTCTGGAAGATAAGTCAGCAGGCAAAACATTACTATATTTAATAATAATAATAAATATGATTATCATGACATAGTAAAGTTGTTAGTTGGAGAAAATTGAATGATCTGGAATTAAAACCTTAGGAAAATAGAGAACAAAAGTTCATTAGGAAATATGTCACTTTATAAATAGTAATTAGTCCTATCACTAATATTTGTCCAGAAAGGCCCTCTCTTAAAAGCCTAGGTATTTTAATTTTTGACCCAGTTAACTTCAGGCTTATGGCCAATTTGTTGTCATTAATCTTAACCCCTTAACCTAACTTCACAGAACACAATATTCTCATAGCAATCTGAAAAGTGACTTTGTTGGATGGATTTTGGCCACAATTTCTCAGCCTGCACTTTATAGAATTCTTAGTTGGTGAAGAGAAATCCCCTCTAAAACCACTGTGACAAAGTTGTTTTAGAGCATCAGTAGTTTTTCTTTCTTTAAGCCAGATTTTAAAGAAAAAAAAAATTGTTACCCTTACACTCTCTCTATTTATTTATTTTGGCCTTGGTGAAGTAGACCACAGCTCAAACTTTATGGGCCTAATAAAATTCCCAACATTCTCAGACACGGGTCGTGATGTTTGTGCATTGGGCAGAAAACAAAGATCCATTTATGAGGAGAATGGACATGCTCAGAGATAAATGAACTGAGGTCAGCTGTATAGGATTAGGCTTCAGCTGACCTCTGACACAGGCGATGTACATCTTAGGTATGTTCCAGTACTTTCCATACTTCATCTCCTTTGTCCTCTTTTCCCCAAAAGTGTCCTTAATTACCAGGACCTCCCAGCATAACACGGCCAACGGCTATCCTGTCCAGAATGAATTGTATCTAGAACTTCCCATCCTGTTCTCAAACCATGCCTTCACACGCTACCTGTCTTGTGTTTCCTTCCCTCACAGACAATCTTTCTTGTAGGTGAGAGCTAGTGAATTTGATAAAGTAAATTAGTTACCTCTGCCAAGCAGGGCAGGCCTTTTAGTGAAAGTTTTCTTGATACAATATCTTAACCTGAAGCAGTGGTTCTATTGTTGGGGAAGTAGGCATAAATGGCTGCCTAATTTATCCATCTACAAGACAAGTTCCCAAAGCTTACCATTCTGCAGAAGTAGGTAATACTGTGTTTCATTGCAATTCTGCCCAGTTAATCAGGTACCATAATTTCATCTTGCACTTTATGTGCTTTGCACTTTTCAATATATTTTTATCTCATTTGATCCTCACAACATATCTACCTCATTAGGTAGAACAGTGCACTCTCTTCCTACTGGTTTTCTCTTCCCTATGTCAAACAGAAAGGAACTTTTCTGGTGCCGTGGTTAAGCTCTTGGCTGGCAAGTGTTCAAACCCACCAGTCACTCCATGGGAGAAAGATGTAGCAGTCTGCTTCCGTAAAGATTTACAGCCCTGGAAACCCTATGGGGCAGTTCTACTCTGTCTTATAAGGTCTATGAGTTGAAACCAATTCAACGATAATGGGTTTGGAGTTTGATTGTCTGCCAAACAGGAGTTCTTTTACCAAAATGATTGGATGGCATTACTTACATAGGGAACTACATTATATTATCCAACAAACACAAGACTTCTTTAGATGATTAATGTGGAAAAGAAAGAAGGAGTGGTTCTCAGTCGCTTGCAAGGGATTAATGTTTTTTAGTCACTTAGGTAAGAATGACTGTTCTGAAAGAAAAATATAAATCCTCAGGCAGTCAATGAATGTGGCCTTTCCATCTTTTAAGATCTGAAAGCTCAATGGGAATATATTACAAGATTAATTATGCCCAGAACAAATAAATACTGCTGTCAATCTTCAGATAATCTTGTTCCAAAAAAAAGTTCATCTGTGCACTTTCTATCATGCATGATGTTTTTAAAAACTGCTTTTAGCCTTAATGTCTTGCCATGCTTCCTGTCACTATATTTTCTCTCTTGCTCCTTACGTTTCCACAAGTTTTCAATTTAGATTGTATTTCCAGCAGATGTTATATCTTTGAGAGTGTTTGCTTTCTCTTTCATTAAAAAGCACGTGTAAGACATTTTATTGTTTTGAAAGAAAACAGTTTAAATTAAGATGTTCAGAAATATTGAATTATTGCTTCTTAATAGTGTGTGTGTGTGTGTTTGTGTGTGTGTTCCCTCTTATTTCAGGGGATAAAAGAACTATACGGAAGAAAATTTGTGTTTGACAAATGCTTAGGAAAGATGAGACTATCCTCCACTAGCTCCTAAAAAGGTAATAAAGAAGAGCATTTAAAAGTACAGTAAAAACCTTCTACTGCAGAGAATTTTCAATATTCCAAACCAAATCTATATAAGGCACAATGTTTATATTTTCTGAAGCATTCCCTTATGCCAGTATAAACATTAGCACACAATTCTAATGAGCAACTCCCTGGGGATTTTAAGTATGTAAAAAACCTGCATCTGTATTAACACAGGTTTAACTACTATTCTCTTTAACAGGCTGGTAGGATATGAACAAAGTTATAACCTCATCAAAAAAAATTTTTTTCTCTCCTAGGTAGAAATCCTTTACCCAAATTATCAATACCTTTCAGCCTACACTCTTACTTCTCTTTTCCAGAAAGGGAAAGATTTCCATCATTAACACCCCTTTCAGATTTCAGTCTATATGTCTCTGGCATAATTTGAGTTTGTAAACATCCCTAAAATATGTAATGACTTGGAATTCTATTAGAGAAATCTTAGACATCTGTGAACTAGTTGGGGAGTTGAAGAAAAAAAAACTCACTGCCGTCGAGTGTGATTCTACTCATGGCAACCCCTCCTTGGGTTTCTGAGGCAGTATCTCTACAGAAATCGATTGCCCAATCTCCCTTCTGAAGAGTGGCTAGTGGATATGAACTGCCAGCCTTCTGATTAGCAGTCAATGCCTTAGGCACTATGCCAATAGTCACCTATGGATATCACCTCGATTGTCTGTTCATTTTCCCAGCAAGACTGATCCTGTTAACCACAACATAAATAACGGTGAGAAGCACTAAAATACAAAAGTATCTCTACAATACTTTGAGGCTATAAAACCTCTGAGTCTGTGAAATTAGTACACAGTGGTTGGTAGTAAAATTTGTGTGTCAACTTGGCTGGGCCTGGTTGAGTGGCTGGGCAACTAGTGGTAGTTATTCCCTATGATGAGACTGGTAATCAACTCCATAGTGGGATCTACCACAAGCAGCTGAGTAGTTGCCTTTGGGTTGTGGTCTGCTTCCTGTTTATAAGGAAAAGCCTTGGGAATAGTCTCTAGTTTATGACACACTTGGACCCTGCATGTAGCCATGTCATTGTTCAGCAGACTGCCATGCTCTGCCGACCTTGGAATTTACGATGGACTTGAATTAATGGCCTGCTGTGTGGTTTGGTAACATCACAACTGTACCTTTTTATTTGTCGACTTCAGCACCCAGTAGCTGCCTGAGTGAAGAGGTGCCTCTAGCTTCAGTGGGGCATGAGCAAGAGGCAAAGCTGAATCCCAAGGTCAAGGGGCTTTCACACAGCCCCTAGAGCCTGGCATTTTGAAGTTGGACTTAAAGTCTCCAAACTGTATGGATAAACTTTAAGGCCATCCCATTTGTGATATATTCTTGTCAAAGAGGTACTAGGTAACAAGAACACAGAGTTAATCTTGATTCCTCACCTCTCTTAAACAGGGAAGTTTTTTCTATGCATCATGAGGGTATCTTATCCTGACTATGTTGCTTTTGAATAGATGATCTCTAATGTATCCATGAATCTGAGATTCTAAGGTTTTACTCACCTTGGTAACCCTAAACATTAGCAGCTATGACAGGGGTAGACATCCAATAAATATTGAATGCTTGACTGCCTGAAAGAATGAATGAGCAAGTGTCCTAATTTAGCATTAAGCAGGAATACAATTGGAGTAGGACTAATGGACCAGCATAAATACCTAAAAGGACATCCCAAAACTGATGTAATCTGGTAGCCCATTAATGACATTAAAACACTTTGGGATGGTTAGTTATCCTCAATCAATAAACATTCCTTGGAAATGGTACTGAGGGATTGAATTTCCCTAGTGAACTGTTGATGTCATTTCTGCAGAAGGCGTGTCTAGTCTCTCAGAAGGAATAAGAAAGAAAAACTGGTGATTGAGAAATGCAGAATTGAGATTTTATGTTTGTACAGAGACACTCCAATTAACTGTAACTCAGATCACCCAGCACTTCAACTGGAATTCCATATGCATTTAAAAAAAAATCACATTTTAGGGATTTAAATGCTCACACACAAACTTTTTAGTTTAGATCCTCACTCTTAAGTTCAGTCTTTCCCCTAAATAGATTAGATAAACCTCTCCCTCAGCTGTAGCAGGTCAAAAATGCTACCTACATCAAATCCCTGGAACTTGTTAATGTACCCTTATTTGGAAAAATGGTCTTTGTAGATGTAATTAAATTAAGGATCTTGGGATGACCCTAGGTTAGCTAGGTGGGCCCTAAATGTCATCATAAATATTATTATCAGAGAAAGAAGAGACGAAGGCAATGTGACCATAGAGGCAGAGATTGGAGTGATGCAGCCCACAACCCCAGTCACTAGGAGCTAGAAAGAAGGCTGGAAGAAATGGATTCTTGCCTAGAGCCTCCAGAGAAGTACAGCTCTGATGACACCTTGATTTTAAACTTCCAGCCTCCACAACTGTGAGAACATAAACTTCTGTATTTTAAGCCACCTAAGGTGAGAATTTGTTGCAGCAGCCATAAGAAACTAAGACATTCCTTAAATACCCCCTACCTGGTTGGTTAACAGCTTTCATTCCTCAGTGAGATCTGGTGATGGGGGGGAGAGAAAATTACTATTACTAGATTCTTTTCTGAGATTCCATAAACTGAGCAAGAAGGAGAGGCTCCCATGCTGGGATTTGGGGAAAGAAGTATAACAAGGAAGCTAGGGAAGATTAGGGAGCTCTGGTAGTATAGTGCCTAAGGCATTTGACTGCTAACCAGAAGGCTGGGGGTTCAAACCCACCAGCCACTCCATGGAAGGAAGGTTGGGCAATCTACTTCTATAGTGATACTGCCTGAGAAACCCAAGCGAGTCAGATCTGACTCAAAGGCAGTGAGTTTTGAGTTTGAGGGCAGATTAATATAAGAACCTAGGATCCTGCTGGCTCTTGAGTTAGCCAAAGGAGTTACTTATCAGGACACCTCAACATCTGAGCACTCTTCCTTCCCTGAAGTTTTACCAAATGACTGTCACAATCTACAGCTGGGGAATGGAACAAGAATCACCTTGCTGGAGACCCACCAAGAACTTTATTCTCCATGTCTGCATTAAGACACTAGCCCTAGTCCTCTCTCCCACTCACTACTGCAGATTCATTAGCAGGAGAAGGCAGATGAGCTAAAGTTGCTAGAGTTTTCAAAAGTGACCAAAATACTCTCCATAAGATATCCAGAGAACATAAATTCCTCTCTTGTTGGCTCCACTTGCCAGTGTCAGAGGGCAGCATTCTAAAGAACAGGACAGAGAGTCATTGTCTGGGAATGAACACCATCTCAAGAGGTCCATGACCCCACATGCAGGTTTAACATCATTGAAATGGTTCTACACCATGGGCTTCCCAGTGCCTCATATGCTTTCATTTGTCTACAAGTAAAGCAACAAATGAAATATCAATGATCATCTCAAAGCAGAGAGAAAAATGCAATTTTCAAAAGAGTTTGATGGTTGGCTTGATTTGAGAAAAAACTGTTTCTGATTAGTTTATCTTGACATTCTTAAGTTTAAATTAAGCATTAATGGATTGAAAGTAGAGGACAGCTTTTATTTACTTACATGCTATAAGCAATTCACTCTAGTAAAATAAAAATTAATATTTTTGCAAAAAAAAGCTCAAATATTTATAGCGATATTTTCCCCTTGCAACTTATACCCTTATGTATGTGAATGCATTCTGCAAACCCTGTAAGAGTGAATGATTATGTATGAGTTTTATTAGAGTTATTCAAATACCGTCTTCAAATATTTGAAAGAATTCATATCCTGCCCTTAAATAAACACACATTAACAAAGCCATAACAGTAACATGGGATTTTTAAAAATTTTTAAAGTAGATGAGAAAAATTAGAAGAGTTGTTCAAAATCTAATGAAGTAAAGAAATAATAATTAAATTCTAATTTTGCAGTTATATATTGACAAAGTTCTGTTAAAAAAATTAACCTTTATAGACATATTATTATATTTAAATATTGGTTTTATCTTTTGGTTCTAAGGTTAATAATACTGGAACCCCTTACTTTAACTCCCATTGATTTTGTTATTGTGATAAATATACACATGTAACAAAATATATGTCATTTCAACATTTTTTACATGTACCTCAGTGACATTAATTATAGTCATCATGTTGCACAACCATCACCACTATCTAATTTCTAAATTTTCCATAACTCCTAATAGATGTTCAGTGTGAGTTCTGTGACAATGCATAATCTCCAACATTTCTCACAACTCTCAATACCATACTTTTTTCCCTTTCTACCATAGTTTCCTCCATATAAATAGTAGTAACTGAAAATTTTCCTCATGAAAAAAGGTTTATCGCTATTTAAGTAGGTGAGGAGGAGGCCATACAGAACTCATGACTGATTTTGTGTTGCTGCAACATAGATCCTTCAAAAGACAGAAATAAGTTTATTCATATATGTTGTTTTTGTTGTTAGGTGTCAACGAGTCATTTCCGACTCATAGCGACCTTATGCACAGCAGACCAAAACACTGCCGGGTCCTGCGCTAGCCCCACAGTCCTTGCTATACTTGAGGCCGTCACGACAGCCACTGTGTCAATCCATCTCATTGAAGGCCTTCCTCTCTTTTGTCGACCCTCCACCTTACCAAGCATAACATCCTTCTCCAGAGAATGGTCCCTTCTGACAACATGACCAAAGTAGGTGAGTCAAAGTCTGGCCAATTCTTGCTTACAAGGAACATTCTGGCTGCACTTCCTCCAGCGCATATCTTTTGTTAGTTCTTTTAGCAGTCCATGGTACTTTCAGCATTCTTCTCCAGCACCACAACTCAAACGCATCAACTCTTCTTCAGTCTTCCTTATTCACTGTCCAGCTCCCAAATGCATACGAGGCAATTGAAAATTCCATGGCTTGTGCCAGGTGCACCTTAGTCCTCAAGGAAACATCTTTGCTCTTCAGCACTTGAAGGAA
This sequence comes from Orycteropus afer afer, assembly GCF_000298275.1. Classification (NCBI taxonomy): domain Eukaryota; kingdom Metazoa; phylum Chordata; class Mammalia; order Tubulidentata; family Orycteropodidae; genus Orycteropus; species Orycteropus afer. The sequence continues at coordinate 1,557,474 of NW_006921703.1, read as the reverse complement.
GTCCTTTGCAGCTGGATTTGCCCAGTGCTATATGTCATCTGATGTCTTAACTGCTGCTTCCATTGGTGACGATTGTAGAACCAAGCAATGTGAAGCCTTTGACAACTTCGATCTTTTCTCCACCTATTATGATGCTGCTTATAAGTCCAGTTGCAAGAATTTTTGTTTTCTTTATATTGAGATGTAATCCATACTGCAGACTGTATTCTTCAATCTTCATCAGTAAGTGCCTCAATTCAGTAAGAAAAGTTGTATGGTCAGCGTAAAGCAGGTTGTTAATGATACTTCCTCCAGTCCTGATGTCATCTTCTTCTTCATATAATCCAGCTTTTCAGATTATTTACTCGGCATACAGATTAAATAAGTATGGTGAAAGGATACAAACCTGACACACTCCCTTCTTGATTTTAAACCATGCAGTGTCCCCTTGTTCTGTTTTAACGACAGCCTCTTGGTCTATGTATAGGTTCCTCATGAGTACAATTAAGTGTTCTGGAATTCCTATTCTTCTCAATGTCATCCATAATTTGTTATGATTCACACAACTGAATGATTTTGCATAGTCAATAAAACACAAGTAAACATCTTTCTGGTGTTCTTTGCTTTGAGCCAAGATCCGTCTGATAATGAAATCCATCATTCCACATCCTCTTCTGAATCCAGCTTGCATTTTCTGGAAGTTCTGTCAATAAACTGTTTCTCTCTCTCTCTCTCTCTCTCTCTCTCTCTCTCTCTCTCGTTCTCTTTTCTTCTTCCTTTTTCCACACTTCTCAGTTTTTCCCTCTTCCCCATCTTGTTATTTTCTTTTTCTCTTCCTCTTCCCCTTTTGTTCTTCCTTCTGGTGGCCTAGTGCCTAAGGCATTTGACTGCTAACCGGAAGGCTGGTAATTCAAACCCACCAGCCACTCCTCAGAAGGAAGGTTGGGCAAACTACTTCCCTAGTGATACTGCCTCAGAAACCCAAGGGAAGGGTCACTATGAGTTGGACCCGACTGGACAGTAGTGAATTTGGTTTGGTTTTGGTTTCCCTTTTCTTTCTTCCTTTTTCTTTTATTTATCCAGCTAAGTACCCTCGCCTCCCCCTCATCACTTCTGCATTTAGTAACCCCACCCATGACCCTCTATATTCAGTGGTGCACACGCCCAGGGAGTGAGTGTACATTTCTGCCTTGGCCATATTTAGTGGCTAGCACTTGCACCAGTACTCTGATGCATTTTTTTCTTCTTTTCCTCTTTTCTTTTCTCTTTTTCTTTCTTCTTAAATCTCCTTTCTTCCCCTCCATATTTTTTTTTTCTTTCCAACTTTCAGCAATCTACATATATAATGTTATCCCAGCCAATAATCTATCATCATTCTTTAAGAAATGGAAAAATTAATCACCAACTTTATATGGAAAGGAAAGAGACCCCAGATAAGCAAAGCACTACTAAAGAACAAAGTAGGAAGCCTCACACTTCCTGATCTCGAAATCTACTAAAAAGTCAAATAGTCATAACAGCCTGATATTGGTAAAAAGGCAAACACAGAGACCATTGGAACAGAATTGAAAAGCCAAAAGTAAATTCATCCACCTATGGACAGCTGATCTTTGACAAAGGATCAAAACCCACTAAATGGGGAAGAGATAATCTATTTAACAAATGGTGCTGGCAAAACTGGATATCCATTTGCAGAAATATGAAACAGCATCCATACCTCACACTATATACAAAAGCTAACTCAGAATGGATCAAAGACTTAAATGTAAAACCCAAAACCAAAGAGATCATCAAAGGAAAAATAGAGGCCAACATAGGGGCCCTAAACATGGCATAAATACACCATCAAACATAGCTAAAAATGTACAAAGAGCAGAAGACAAACTAGACTACTGGAACCTTCTGACAATAAAATATTTATGTGCATCAAAAGACTTTGTTGAAAAAGTGGAAAAGAGTCTACAGACTGGGGAAAAAAAATTGGCAACAACATATTGGATGAGGGTCTGATCTCTAAAATTTATAGTAAATGTCATACCTTAACAACAAAAAGACAAAGAAATAAATTGATAAAAAGGGCAGAGGACAGGAACAGACATTTCACCAAAGAAGACATTCAGAGAGCCAAAGAGCATGAATAAATGCTCATGATCATTAGCCATTGGAGAGATCCAAATCAAAATAACAAAGAGATATCATCTCACCTCAGCATTAATAGCAAAGGTCAAAAACAGAAAAACATGCTGATGACATTGTGGAGAGACTAGAAACCTCATACACTGCTGGTGGGATTGTAAAATGGTACAACCATTGTGGAGAATGGTATAGCACTTCCTTTAAAATTTGAAAATAGAAATAACATATAATCTAACAATTCCACTACAAGGTATATATCCTAGAGAAATAAGAATCATGACATGAACATATATGCACACTGATAGTCATTGCAGCATTTTCTACAACGGAAACAACTTAAGTGTCCACCAACTAATGAGTGGATAAACAAACTATGGTACACTCATGCAATGAAATACTGTGGAATGTTTAATGAATCTACAAAACATCTTATTACCTGTCTGAACCTAGAGGACATTATGCTGAGTGAAATTAGTCAAGGCTTCTCCTTATATACAGAAAGCAGACCACATCCCAAAGGCAGCTACTCAGCTGCTTGTGGTAGATCCCACCATGGAATTGATTGCCAGTCTCATCATGGGGAATAACTACCACCAGCTGCCTAGCCACTTAACCAGGCCCAGCCAAGCTGACATACAAATTTAACTACCACAATTGTGAAAATGTCAATATTACCCATAGCAATCTATAGAACCAAGGCAATTCTGATCTAGATTGCATCACCATCCTTTAAGGACATGACAAAACCAATCACTAATTGTATGTGGGAAGGAATGAGATCTCAGGTAAGCAAATCACTACTGAAGAATAACAAAGTAGAAGATTTTACATTCCCTGATCTCAAAACCTACTATACAGCCAGGGTAGTAAAAACAGATTGGTATTGGTCAAAAACAGGCACACAGACTAGCAGAACAGAACTGAGAATGCAGGAGGAGATGCATCCACTTATGGACAGATGATCTGTGACAAAGGGCAGAAACCCATTCAATGGGGAAGAAATAGTCTCTAACAAATGGTGCTGGCAAAACTGGATATCCATTTTCCGAAAAATGAAACAAGATCCATACCTCACACCACACAAAAACAAACTCAAGATGGATCAAAGACCTAATTGTAAAACATAAAATTATAAAGATCATCAAATAAAAAGTAGGGGCAAACTTAGGAGCTCTTACTGATGTCATAAATGAACTACAAAAGATAACAAAAAATGCACAGAGAAGATAAACTAAATGACTAGGACCTTCTAAAAATTCTATTCTTTATGTACATGAAAATACTACAAAAGAGTAAAAGGTAAACCTAAAAATTGGGGGAAAGCATTTGGCAATGACACATCTGACAAGTGACTTATCTCTAAACTTATTCAAGCTTCAACACTTCAACACCAAAAAGATAAACAATCCAATTTAAAAATTGGCAAAGGACATGAGCCAACACTTCACCAAAGAAGATACTCAGGCAGCCAGCACATGGAGAAATATTAATGATCATTAGCCATTAGAAAGATGCTAATCAAAACAATAAGATATCATCTTACCCTAGCAATCATAGCAAAGTTCAACAAGATAGAAAACAATGAATGCTGATGAGGGTGTGGAGAGATTGAAATGCTCATACACTGCTGGTGGGACTGAAAAATGGTGCAACCACTGTGGAAAACAGTATGGTGCTTTCTTAAAAAGTTGGAAATAGAAATATCATTTGATCCAGCAATCCCACTATTAGGTATAAATCCTAAAAAAGTGAGATTTGGAAAATGAGTAGAACATAGGCACACCTATGTTCACTGCAGCACTATTCACAATAGCAAAGAGATAGAAACCACCTAAGTGCCCATCAATGGGTGAATGGATAACCAAACTATGGTACACAGACACAATGGAATACTATGCAGAAAAATGAAATAAGATCCATACCACACACCATACATAAAACAAACTCAAGATAGATCAAAGACCTAACTGTAAAACCTAAAATTATAGAGATCATCAAATAAAAAATAGGGGCAAACTTAGGGACCCTAACTGATGACATAAATGAACTATCAAAGATAACCAAAAAATGCACAAACAGCAGAAGATAAGCTAAATGGCTAGGACCTTCTAAAAATTCAATTCTTAAATTGAAGAATAATGAAAATTTTGGGAAACACCTCATAGGGTGGATGGACTTGGAGGATATTATTAGTCAATCACAGAAGGACAAATATTGTATGATTCCACTATTATAAAAAGGAAAGGGTACACACAGAAAGAACCATTCTATGATGGTTACCAAGGATGAGAGGGAGGGGTACATTGCTAGCGAGGTAAGAGACAGGTATTGATTTGGGTAAAGGAAAAAGCAATATACTAAAAGTAAGTGACTAGCACATTATCACTAAGAAAAAGGAACACACAAGAGGTGCCTAAGAGGTACAAACAACAAAGGTAAACACTATTACATATGCAATACTGCATTATCAGTAATAACAAACATAAAGCCACCATTGGATACAGAGGTAAACAGGCAAGATGATAAGATATGGGTAGGTGAATGGGACTATACCCATGACCAAATATAGATTTGGTGGACAATATCTCTACATAAGTATTTGTATGTTCTATAAAAATGTCCATATATACAGTAGAGTTAACAGGGAGCAAAGTTCTAACTTCCTAGCCACGACCAAACACCTTGAGGGAGTGAGTCACTGAGCCTGTGGGCTAGGGACCATAGTCATGGGGAATATCAAGCTCAACTGGCATAACATAGTCCACAAAAACAATGTTCTACATCCTACTTTGATGAGTATTGGCTGGAGTTTTAAAAGCTCAAGAGCAGCCATCTATGATGCAACTATTGGTCTCTCCTCATTCAGAGCAAAGAAGAGTGAAGAAAATCAAAAATACAAAGAAACAATTAGTGCAAAGGACTAGTAGACCATGGGAACCTCAGTCTACATGTGTCTGAGACCAGAAGAACTAGAGGGTGCCCCGCTACAACTATCATCCACTCTGAAAGGGATCAAAATTGGAGACCTTGAATAGAGTGGAAGATAATGTTGAAAAAAATTCAAAATCATAAAAAAGACCAGGCTTACAGGTCTGATAGAGACTGGCAGAACCCCCGAGGCTGGGGCAGTCACCCTTCAGGCCTGGAATTGAACTCACTCCCATGGCTCAACTTTCAGGTAAACAATAGGCAGACCTACCAGATGAAAAATTATACCATGGAGGTACACTCTCCTTAGAACAATCAACCACAAGAGATCAAAAGGGCACTATTTGCTCAGGGATCAATCTCAGAAGGCAAAAATGCATAGGAAAGAAGGACACAGGGAAAAGGTAACCACAGGAGGAAATAGGAAGAGAGCTGTTACATTGTAGAGATTGCAATCAATGTCATGAAACACAAGGTATATGAACTGTTGAATGGAAAATGAATTTGCCCTGTAACTTTCACCCAAATCACAATAAAAAGTTAAAAAAAAAAGTCAAGAAAAGGTTTACATACAGAAAAAATCATTCTTTGAACATTACCAAAGGTAAGACAGGGAGGATGAATCATTAAATAGAGGGTAAACACATATTAACCTGAGTGAAGGGAAAGGCAATATACAATAAGAGGGAGGTCGACACAATATGATCAAGACAGAGGAAGACAATGGGAGAAGCACAAGAGCTAAAGACAACAAAGATAAATACTGTTACATACACAATCCTGTAATACAATAATAACAATAATCTATGAGTCGATACATAGATAGACACTCAAGCTGAACAGAGGTGAGAAGATGAATTGGACTGTACTCATGAATATATGTATGCACTGCCGTCGAGTCAGACCCAACTCATAGTGACCCTTCCTTGGGTTTCCAAAGCAGTATCACTATGGAAATAGATTGCCCAACCTTCCTTCTGAGGAGTGGTTGGTGGGTTTGAACCACCAGCTTTCTGGTTAGCAGTAAAATGCCTTAGGCACTATGCCACCAGAACTCCTATAAATACATGTAGGTCTGACAAAATATATTTCTACCTATGGATTTATATGTGCTGCATATATATCCATGAATATAGTAGAGCATACTGGGGGCAAAGTTATAAAAATCTTAGCCATAACCAAACACTTTCAGGAAAGGTGTCATTGGGCATGAGGACTCAGGACCATAGTCTCAGGGGACATTACAGTCAATTGGCATAACATAGTCCACAAAGATAATGTTCTACATCCTACTTTGGTGAATAAGTGACTGGGGTCTTAAAAGCTTGTGAGTTGCCATCTAAGGTGCAACTATTGGTCTCTTTATATCTGGAGTGAAGAAGAGTGAAGAAAATCAAAGACATAAGGAAACAATTAGTCCAAAGGACTAATGGACTATGTGGACCACAGCCTCCATGTCCCTGAGACCAAAAGAACTAGATGATGCCTGGCTACTATTGCTGACTGCTCTGAAAGGGATCACAATGTGAGGTCCCAAATAAGGTGGAAGAAAATTCAAGATAATAATAATAATTAAAAAAAAAAAAAGACCAGACTTCTTACTGATCTAAAGAAACTAGAGGAACCCTGAAGACTATGACCTTTAGATACACTTCAAGCCTGGAACTGGACTCACTCCCATGGCTGAACTTTCCAAATGATAGA
>NW_006921703.1:1548807-1550372 GCF_000298275.1 Orycteropus afer afer | reverse complement strand
GTAAAATAAGGACATTTTCAGTTAAAATAAAACTAAGACAATTTGCCTCTAGTAAATCTGTGCTACAAGGAATGCTAAAGGAAATCTTCAGGCTGAATGGAAATAATACTAAATGAAAATTGGATGCTTAGAGAGGAATAAAGAGCAACATAAATGCTGGAGAAAAAAAAAATAATTTAAATCAAAACATTACAAAGATGTGCATTAAAGGCAACAATGACCACTTATCATGAGTCATAGTCAATGGCAACTAGTTTGATTTTTCAGCCCATGATAGACAAACCAGTATCAAACCAAACTCTCCCACTAAATAAACAGAAGCAAAAGCAAAACAAATCAAAATATTTTAGGAAGGGAACCCAGAGGAGTAAGACATATATTTGATGCCACATTTTCCTTTGAAAGAAATTCAAAAGACAATTTGGAACTAAGGGCTAAAAAACTGAGATTCTGTGCAGAGCTTTCAGAACTGTTACAGGGGTGTGGGGACAAAACTGTAAGGAAACAAGACCTCTCAATGACTGAAACTCAGTATTATATCAATTCAGTCTTGAATTGAATTAAGATGATGATCGTCCTGTAACTTACATGTCTGTCAAAAGCAAAAGTATACCATCCCTGAATAAACATATAACATTACTAAAAGCTCCAAACTATCTTTCCAATTTCCATACACAGTGCCTATGATTCAATTAAAAATCACTTGATGTACCAAAAAATGAGATCTCATGGGCCACCCTTGTTCAGAAGGTCTTTTATACTTGCCCTGGGTAATTGCTCTTACCGGCCTTTGTCTGAATCATGTTTTGCTACTACTAACACCTACATCTTTGGTCTCCAGGAAGATATTCTGAACTTTTACTCCTGCCACTACCACCCAGCCCTTCCCTGTTTGATCATCTGTCTTTCAGATGGAGCTCTCTCATATTTAAAGGAGCATTTGTTACACATCTCTGAAAACCAACCCTTACATCACTCTAAACTCTTTTCTTAACTGCAGAAAGAACATGGACTTTCTGTTTGGCAGTACTTAGAAGCAATTTAAAATTTTCTTATTTTCTCTGTCTCTTTTAATTAAATGAACTTTGAAGATTTATTGTGGTTGCTTTGGTTTTCCTATTGCTATGTCTTATTTTCCAGGAGAAAAGAGAAAATTTAGAATACAGCCACCACCAATTTCCTACCAAAACTAGAGGTCTACAGAACAGAAATTATTATAATCAGTATGATCTCTGCTAGTAGAAATATAGGAGCTCTAGTAGCATAGTGCCTAAGGCACTTGACTGCTAACCAGAAGGCTGGTGGTTCAAACCCACCAGCCACTCCTCGGAAGAAAGGTTGGGCAATCTTCTTCCTTAGTGATACTGCCTGGGAAACTCAAGGAGGGGTCGCTATGAGTCGGGTTCAACTGGACAGCACATAACAACAACAACAGTAGATATTATTTATAGAAAGAAAAAGGGAGGGAATATACAAAAATGCTAAGAAATAATGGTTGATAAGGGAGCTCTGGTGACATAGTGCCTAAGGCATTTGACTGCTTACCAGAAGGCTGGCGGTTCAAA
>NW_006921703.1:1545224-1548482 GCF_000298275.1 Orycteropus afer afer | reverse complement strand
TTACCAAGGACTCTGATAAGGAAGGATGAGACAAGTAAACAAGCATTTTACCATAAAGAAAGTATGAAAATGTCTTAAGTCTTCAACAACATCCTGTGAGATTTCAGAGAAGGAGCTACCACATCTATTTAGAATGATGAGAAAGGGTTTTCACTGGGAGGATCCTTGAAGATTTTAACTGAAGGAGGTGGTGAAAGTAAGGAGAGTAAGAAAGAAACAGTCTAAGTGATAGATCTAATATAACACAAGGCGTGAATACAGAATTGAGAAAAATGTCTTTGGTAACCAGTGCTTGCCCAATTTGACTTAAGGACAGGGTTAATGGGAGATGAGGTTATAAAGGCGAATGCTGTGGCAGTCCTTGGATGTCAAGCTGAGGGATCTGTGCTTAGGTCATTAGTAATGGGCATGCTTTTTGAGCAGAAATGAACAAGAAAAGTACTATACTTTGGGGAAATTGATCTAGTAGTGGTGAAATGTAGGATGACCAATAAGGACACTCTAGCTATAATTCACACAATAGGTAAGAATGTCAGTGAAAGTAGAAATGTGTTCTATTTGTCTAATCACTTTGTACAGATTTTATTCACAGACTCATTCAGTGAAGGGCTCTTTGACTCATAGAATGCATAGGCACAAGTTCTCAGGCAGTCTGAGAGAGATTGAAGCTGCATAAAATTGGTTTGATTTCTATTGTATTTGCCTTGACAAAATATTTGCTGTAAGACGCTGGATTTCTAGACCTTATCCTGGCAGGAGCATTCACACTCACAGCATGTGGTCACTCCTTTAGCTCTAAGACTCAAGAAATTTTGAAGGAAAATTTAAAAACCTGTTTTGAATTACAACACAGTTAGGCAATATTTTTCTTAGCCATTGAGGTTTTCTCTTTATTGTGCTTTGGAACACATTGGAAGAGGACACTGGAACATTGGAAACAAAGGAGTTCTCCCAAGCTCCTGTCTCCAAGTTTAATAACTTGAATATATTCTGGTTAAGTCATCATCAATAACTTGCATTCATTTTGATTATATTTATTTTCTGTGAAGCTATTTTCCAAATTTTAAACTCCTAATAGCGTGATGCTCAAAATAACAAACTTCTATTTTGTTATTGTCAATAGGTCTACATCACCTCCTGGTTCTAACATGTATAAGGTGGAATCATTAATAAAAGATGTATTCTGCGGAACATTGCTTCTTTGGGAAGGTTACTGTGACCTTTTTATTCAATGACTGTAGAAGATGTTAACTCAGAAGTCCTAAGTGAATTCTAGGTCCTCAATACATACATAAATGGATAGAAGTGTTTACAGATGAATTAATGTGGAAGACCATCCATAGTGTAGAAGTGGTCAATGAGGATAAAGGGCCAGTGGCCTAATGCATAAAGTATCTAATGGCAAATTACATACTGCTCTATTTAATTGAGTTCTAAGTGTGAGCTCCAGGAGAACAGAGAGCTCTTCACTCTTTTTTTACCTATGTTCTCGGAACCTAAAACATATCAGAGAAAGAGTTGAGGCTCAATAAATATGTGATGAATAAGTAAATGAAACAGTAAATTGAGAATATGACTGTTACTTGACAGTTTGGAGGGGGGAATGTTAAGAAGCAGACAAAAATCTCATCCTAATCTAAAAAATGGTATTTTCCAATACAGGATACCTCATTTTATTGCACTTCACTTTACTGTGCTTTGCAGATATTGTATTCTTTATGAATTGAGGTTTGTGGCAACCCTGCATTTAGTACTTCCACTGGTGCCATTTTTCTGATACATGTGCTCATTTCATGTCTCTATGTCACTTTTTGATACTTCTCACAATATTTCAAACATTTTCATAATGCTATTGCACATTTAATTGACTACAATATAGTGTAACTATAACTTTTATATGCAGTAGGAAACAAACAAACAAAAGTGTGTGACTTGCTTTATTGCAATATTTGCTTTATTACAGTGGTCTGGAACCAAGTCCACAATATCTCTGAAGTATCCCTATATCCAGAATATTCATGCTAGGTCATTAACAAAAATTTAAAAAAAAAAATTAATTAAAGAGTTTAAAAGGAAGAAAGTGAACAAAAAGCAGCAATTTCTCTTTCTAGTACTGTCTGCTCTGGGATTTGTAATCACCAGTATATATTAGTGAAAATCCATGGACACCACACTTCACTTAGGGAGCCCCCTTTACTACTGCATCCCCAGACTCCTCCAATCAGAAGGGCTATAAGACCCTGGATTAAAGTACGCAGGGCATTTGAGATATGATCTTGGTGATTTCTATGAAAATTATTTCAGGAGATGGTAAATTCCGACTTCAATTCTAATAATTTTGTTTTCACTGTTCACTTTATGAAAAAGCAAACCAAGGTAACCAAAGTGCGTCAATGGGGGCAAGATAAAGTAAAATCCCTTTGGAACAGGAATTTGCATAACACTTAAGACTTTGGCTTTGAAAATGTTCAAATCAGGAAAATCTGAAAGTATGTAACTCTCTCTGCTGAATTCCACATGTCAACATACACAATTTCCATACAATTATGAGGATATTCTGTCATGCTAGTCATAAAATCTAGCACTGTTTTCATTGCCTGACAAAAGCAGAAGATATTTATCCCCTTGTGATAATGACTTCAGGACATGGAGGGAGCTGGTTATGATCTGCATGTGAAACACACAATTCCTGTTGCCACCTTCCCCAACTCAGCTCTGACATTTCCCAGGGAGTCCTCTGGTTAAGGAAACTGATAACCACTCCAGACTTTCATATGGAAAGTTCACTGCTATTGCAGTTAGATTTTATCATCTCACTGTTTCTTTCTGTATGATACAGATAATCATTGACATGAAAACATGGGGATGTACAGAGAGCAAAACAGTACCAGATGGTCCATCAAAACCTATACTTATCATCTCCAAGAAACACACATCAGCCTGTATTTCCTCAGTCTAACCTCACAAATCCAGCCAGTGGCTATGTCTCTGGGTTCTTAATATGCACATAGATTTTTATTGCTGACTTGGGCACTTTTTTCAAATAAGTAATATATTTATGTTGTTGTTGTTCTTATGTGCTGTCGAGTCACACCCGACTCATAGCAACCCCTCCTTGGGTTTCTGAGGTGGTATCACTATGGAAGTAGGTTGCCCAACCTTCCTTTTGAGGAGTGGCTGGTGGGTTTGAACTGCCAGCCTTCTGGTTAACAGTCAAGTGAATTAGGTATAAATATATATATATAGTATATATATATA
>NW_006921703.1:1534122-1542741 GCF_000298275.1 Orycteropus afer afer | reverse complement strand
GATATATTCAAGATCATACTTTGGCTCTCTTGGACTTGTTTAAATTTAATTTAATTGCCTGAGTTTTCTCTCCTCACCTGTAACCCTGGGGCTGACTGCTCTTCTGTCCGGGTTCCTGGCTTTTAATCCCCTTTCTCCTGCTCTTCTGGCCTGCTACTCTGGGCATCCCTGAGTTGTCTCTCCTCACCTGTATCTCTGGGGCTACAATGTATATGTGTGTGTGTGTATATATATATATGGTTAACTGAAATCTCTTTTCATTAAGGCTGATGTCCTTTTCATTTTCTAAATCTAATTACTTCACTTCATGGACTTGAACTTGCCACTTTTTAAGCAATATAAAAAGAAAAATAGCATTTACTGAGTATCTACTATTTCCAGGCTCTTTATAAACATTATTATATTTACAGCCTAAAGAAGCCTATATTACATAGGTCCCTGGTGGTTCAAAGGGTTAACAACGCTGCTACTAACTGAATGATTGGAGGTTCCAGTCCATCCAGAGGCACTTTGGAGGAAAGGCCTAGAGACCTACTTCCAAAAAATTTCAACCACTGAAAACCCTGTGGGGCAAAGTTCTACTGATGCACAAGGGAGTGCTGTGAATCAGAGTTGGGTGTGTGTGTGTGTGTGTGTGTGATGGTATGATGGATAATGTTATCTTTTATATGGATGAAGAGAATAGAAGAAGTTAAATAATTTACTCAAAAATATTATAAAATTATAAGTGATGATATAGGAATAGGAATACAGATCTACTGGTCTCAAAGCCAATGGTCTTTCCACTCCAACACACTGCCTCCCAGAGATCTGGAGGTATAGGGAATATAACAAGCCTACAATGTGATCCCTGTTCTGAATACATCACTAAAATAGAATTCCATAAAGTGTTCATAACAGGAATAATCAAGGTCCTTATATTTTTACCCAAATGTGAGCAAATACAAATGTCTCAATACCTTAAATGAGAATATATTTGAATTATCCAAAAGTACATTATTAGATTATTGTGAAAATATAGCACTATATAAAATCACTAGACTTAGGATCAAGTCACCACTTATCTGTCAGTTTACCATACTGTGTGTTGCTCTGATGATAGAAATGCTGTCACTGATAATTTCAAATACCAGCAGAGTCATCCATGTTAGATAGGTTTAAATGGAGCTTCTAGACAAAGATAGACTAGAAAGAAAGGCTTGGCAATCTACTTGCAAGAATTAGCCAATGAAAACTCTATGGAGAACAGGCTATTATCTTATAATGGTCTGTAGTCACCCTTCAGGGAGCTCTGATAGCATAATGGCTAAGGCACTTGACTGCTCGCCAGATGGCTGGCGGTTCAAACCCATCAGCCACTCCTCGGAAGGAAGGTTGGGCAATCCTACTTCCGTAGTGATACTGCCTCGGAAACCCAAGGAGGGGTCGCTATGAGTCAGGGCTGACTCGACGGAACATAACAACAACAACAACAGTCACCCTTCAGGCCTGGAATTGAACTCATTCCTGTGGCTCAACTTTCAGCCAAACAATGGCCAGGACTATGACATGAACAATTACACCAAGTAGAAGATACTCTCCTTAGAACAACTACTATGGGAGATCAGAAGGGTAGCATTTGTGCAGAGAAATAGCTCAGATGACAGGACTGCATAGGGAAGAAGGACATAGGAAAAAAGTAACCACAAGGGGGAAGTGGGAAGGGAGCTTGTAGGGATTGCAATCAGGTCACAAAACAAAATGTGTATGAACTGTTGAATGGAAAATGAATTTGCTCTGTAAGCTTTCACCCAAATCACAATTTTTAAAAAGAAGAAGATTATACTATATAGTGTCAGAAGATGAGTCCCCTAGGTTGGAAGGCACTACCCAATGGCCAAAGAATGGTCAGACATACCAATGATCATGAAGACAGCACAGGACTCAGCAACTTAGTATCCTTTTATACATAAGGTCCCCATGAGTTACAGCTAACACAATGACAATGAACAAGGGTCAAAAAATAAAGACCCAGATTCTTCACTAATTACCTATGCAAATTTGAGCAAGTTATTTATTATTAAGAGGTCAATTTTCTTATATATAAAACTGCCCATTAGAGAATGATAGTGCTCTCCAAACACACCTTCCAATCTCCCTGCAGTTAGGTTGTGGCCCTGTGATTAGTTCATGTGAATAAATGTGAAAGGAAGTGACTTAGGTCACCTCTAGGGAACGACAAGTATGTGCAAGTACCACTCTACCTCTTCCTTTCTCAACTGATGCAACTAGAGGCCATAGCTAGAGCTCCTAGGATGGAGGAAGGGTGACCCGAATGACATCAGACTTTTCTTGAGTGAGAAAGAAAACTTTAAACCACTGAGATATCAGGGTTTACCTGATATACAACTAAAGTTCGTTACCTCCAACTACCACATGGAGCTAATAGCATCTGCAGTCCCACATTACAGTACTGTGGAGCTCAAATAAGAATATTAAAATAGAACTCACTTCAGCAGCATATAAACTAACATTGGAACCATACAGAGAAGATTAGCATGACCTCTGTGTAAGGATGACAAGCAAATTCATGAAGCACTCCATATTTAAATAAAAAGAATACTGAAATCAACATTTGTTAATCTTATCTTTATATAACTTTAAGGTTTATTAATGTCACTTTTGATGTTTTTAAAGAAATCTGATTTTGTTGCTCTAATAAAATGTTATTGATGAATAATGATTATTCATCAACAATAATGATTATATAAGAATAGTTGCAACTATCATAATAAAAAAAAATAGATATAAATAAATAAAGATGCTGCTTGTGAGAGGCAGGACATGAGAAGATATATGCACACCCAAGTTCATCCCAACACTATTTACAATAGCAAAGAGATGGAAAATACCTAAGTGCCCATCAACCGAGGAATGGATAAATGATGTGTGGTACCCACACACAATGGAATATTATGCAACCCTAAAGAATAATGTAGAATCTGCAAAACACCACATAATGTGGATGAACTTGGAGGACATTATGCTGAATGAAATAAGTCAATTGTAGAAGCAGAAATATAGTATTAGTCTGCTATTGTAAAAAGTCAAGGAAAGGTTTATACATAGAAGGAAACTTTGTTGGTTACCAGGGATGGGAGGGGAGAGAAGGGAAAATTTCTAGATCAGTTAAAAATATAGATATAGATATAGATATAGATACCAAAGATTATTATTAGTGGTTACCAGGGCTACAAAGGAGGGGGAAGGGGAAGCTTTTTTTGGGTGACACTGAGCTCATGCTAATAGGTGGTGAATATTTTGGAAAAGGACAGCAATAATGGTGGCACAGAATGAAAAATGTAATCAATGTCCCTGAGCTGTATGTGGAAGTTGTTATGTTGACAAATGTCTTGTATGTTTTCACCACAATAAAAGTTAAAAACAAAACAAAAAAAAAAGCATCTTAAAGACTTGCTTAAAATGTGAAGTAAAAGAAATGTTTCCTTCCCCATGTGCCATATGCACGCTATTGTCTTATTCAACATGCTCCCATGGATAGTACAAAGGCAAATTTTAACTTAATTCTAATTGAATTAACATGTATATCCATCTATTCCTTTCTTAATGAGGTTTCGTTGTCAGTTACTTTCTAGGAAATTGACTCTCTTTCTCCTGGTCAGGTCACAGTGTAACACAGGAGAATTGGCAAGCATATTGGTCTCCATGAGACTAACACTCATGGGACAAATGACTCCACATGAACGTCTTAAGGTCCCTGACTTTCACTACCACTATTGGCCGAATTAGAAACAAAGCCAATTCATGCACTCAAAAACAAGCATTCTTAGCAAGTCAGATTAATATTCTCATAGCCTCTTTCTCTCAATCCCCTATAAAATTGAATTCAAAATTGAGATTAGAACTAGAGTCAGAGACCAAGACCCAATAATGATCTAAAATTCCAAAAAAAAAAAAAAAAAAAAGACACTGCTTTAAGTGCTAAAATGGACTTGGCGATGTGTGTTTGGGACTGACAAGTGAGGGGAAAGAAAACAAAAAGAGAGAAGATAAAATACACAGAAATGTGTATCAAATATTCCCTGTGGCACTTCTTCTCTTAAATGCTTTCTAGTTCATTCTGAAGAGGTGTGATGATTTCAAACTTAAGCAATAGGCCCACCTGTCAGATACAACGTCTTCGTCAGGCAGCTTGCAGTCAGACCCTCATTGTACCCTTACTTGTTGTTGTTATTATTTGCCGTCGAGTCGGCCCCGACTCATAGCGACCCCTCCTTGGGTTTCCGAGGCAGTATCACTACGGAAGTAGGATTGCCCAACCTTCCTTCTGAGGAGTGGCTGGTGGGTTTGAATCGCCGGCCTTCTGGTTAGCAGTCAAGTGCCTTAGGCACTATGCTACCAGAGCTCCTTGTACCCTTATGTACAGACTTAATAGGAATGCAAGAAAGTGAAAAGGTTACCTGGAAGCCACGTTTTCTCAAAAAGAATATTTGAATTAAGAATAAAAACATTCTCTGTTTCCCAGCATATTTTTCAATTAAAAAAGCTTTTCTACACCTCCCAGAAATCTAGCTAAAGAGGGTCTAAAGCATCCAGGAATTTTTTCCCCTGAATTATCATATGTACATAGTTTTATTTTTTTTAAAAAAAGTAGGCAAATCATTAAGATTTTCAAAAGGCTTCAAAAATGCTGACAAAAGAAATGTTTCATTGTCACAACAAAGAAAATACTGTTGAGAAATGCTTTGCAAAGTGAGAGCTAAGGCAGTTAAAAATTGATATTCAAAGTGTTTAGGTTTTATTCTAAATCATAGGCCTGCCCTCATACCTCCCACCCTCCTCTGCTTTCAAATGTTCAGGCCTGGCCCAAGAAGGCTCCCCACAGAGTCACACTCAGCAGTGAGAGAGTACAGCCAAGGGTATAAGGCCAGATTCTTCCCCTGTGATTAGTGAACTGTCTTAGGAGAAGAAAAGACCAGCTAGAAAATATTCATTTAGGCAGCACGTAAAAGGGCTTATGACAGAATAGATACCCTTTCCCAGTGCTGGTCATGCTCCTCAGCTAGCATTTCCTCCAGCAGCTCTTAAAGAATACCTCTGGATGAATTGTAATGGAAAATTCAGACATGGAAAAATATACAGTGGTTTAAGCTGCATTTTATAAATAATTGCTCTTAGAACTGGGTGAGGGTGCTATTAGCTAATAAGGTGGGTAGTTTCCCTCAGGAGCCCTCTTATGCTCCCTAATTCATGAGGAGTCATCTAATTCTCCTCACACTCTAGCCAAACCTCAAATCTGAAAGGACTATTTATTGTAAGCTGTAGTGACAGACCTTCTCCTTATTGTTGTTGTTGTTAGCTGCCATGGAATTTGTCTTTGACTCATGGAAATCTGGTGCACCATGAATGAAATGTTTTCTAGTCCCGTGCCATCCCCACAATGGGTTGCAAATTGGACAGTTGTGATACATAGGGTTTCCATTGGCTGAATTTTGGAAGTGGATCTCCAGGCCTTTCTTCCCAGTCTGCCTTAGTCTGAAAGCTCGGTTGAAACCTGTTCAACATCAGAGCAACCCACAACACTTTACTGACAGACAGGTGTTGACTGAGCATGAGTTTTATAGGTCAGGAATTAATCCCAGGTCTCTCTCCTGGAAGGCAAGAATTCTACCATCAAACTATCACTGCCCTTACAAGTAGGCCTGATTTCTTAGTATACGTAAAACCACTAAAGCTTGCTTCTAGTTCCAGTCCTGTCTTGTCCTTATGTACTGCCAAGCATAAATGGTTGAGAATGACATGTGATACAATTGATTGACTTGTTGCTAACCATCTATTGTTATAATCATGGCCATAAAGAAATGCTCTGATGGCGTAGTGGTTAAAGCATTCAGCTGCCCACCAAAAAGTCAGCAGATGGAACTCATCATCCACTCCACAGGAGAAAGATGAGGCAGTCTGTTTCCAGAAAGATTTATAGCCTTGGAAACCTTAAGGGGCAATTCTACTCTATCCTAAAGTGTTGCTATGAGTCAGAATCAACTCAATGGCAGCGGGTTTGGTTTTTTGGTATTGTCACAATCATGGCCACAATGTAGCACTGGCAAATAGGTTTCCTCTTGTGGGACAATTCTAAGCAGTTAGACTTATATGCCTAAAATTCTGAATTGGGAAGAATTTTGAGAACACATGTGTGAGGGGAAAGTGAGTTCTGGTCTATTAGTGATGTCTTCACTAGCACAAGAAGACAGGGTGGAAGAATGAATGCCACATATTTGCCACTTCTGACCTCAAACTCAGCAGGGAAGATATTAACCAATTCTGACTAATATAGTAATATTCAAGTCCATTGGCTTAGAAAAGTTACTAGGTGCAAAACAGTAGAAACAATGGGAGAGAAAGAACAATACTATACTCTTCTCTAACTTGGTTGATTTTCTGATGGTGCAGTACCTAAGACATTTGACTGATAATCAGAAAGTTGGCGACTCAAACCCATCAGTAGCTCTGTGGAAGGAAGACAAAGCAATCTACTTCCATAAAGATTTACTGCCTTGGAAACCCAATGAGTGTCACTATGAGTCAGAATCGACTCACTGATGTGGGTAAGAAGAGGTAAGCAATTAAACCAATAGTGAAGCATATTCATACTATATTCACCTTCATATTTGATAAAATATTTTGTTGTAAGTTACTGAGGACTTGTATGGAATAAAAACTCATTCCCCACCCCCTAGAAAAACAAGTTTAAATTTTTGGTTTGTAGGTCAATTTCTAGAAGAAAGATACCATGTTTTGTAAGAATGAATGGCATCAAAATAGGTTATATTTACAATCCATTGATAAAATATTACAGACAGTAGTATTATTGGTAAATATCATTAGTAGTAATACTCATAAAATAATAGTTACAGAAAGTAAATAGCAACATGGATAATAGTTACAGAAATAATAACAATGTGTTTAATTAGCACTTGGCAACTTGACTGCAGTGCATTTGACTGCTAACCAGAAAGTTGGCAGTGAAACCCACCAGCTGCTCTGGGGAAGAAAGATGGGGCAATCTACTTCTGTAAAGATTTACCACCTTGGAAACCTAACAGGGGTTGCTAAGAATTGGAATTGACTCAGAGGCAGTGGATTCGGTTTGATGAGCTAAGTGAACCCCTAGGTGGCACAAACTATTAATGTGCTCAGCTGCTAATTAACAGGTTAGCAGTTCAAGTCTACTCAGAGGAACCTCGGAAGAATGATCGAGCAATCTACTTCTGAAAAAAGATCAGCCATTGAAAACCCTGCGGAGAATGGTTCTACTCTAACACACATGAGGGAGTTTGCCACGAGTTGGAATCAAGACCACAGCAACAAGCATTAGTACTGCTCTGGGCTAAGCACTCTATCAGATGTTTTGTATACATGTTTTTCATTTTATCTGTATAGCAATCCTGCCAGGTAGGCATTTATGTTTCAATGTTAGGTGTGGAAACAAAAACTAAGAAAAATTAAGCAAGTTATTCAAGAGCATACAGTTAATATGTGGCAGAATGAGATATGTCTGATTCCAAAGCCATGCTCTTAACTACAAGGCCCAAATTTTTTAAGGAATATATTCTGGAACCCTAATTCTATAGAATACTGATAATTATTACCGAAAATAAAGGATTGTGTGGTCAAGTAAGTTGGGGAAAGCCTGGATTAATCAAAGTGAAGTAAGTTTCTTTGTCATGGGAAACCTCACTAAATTTAATCTGTGTGTACATTAACAATCTCTAAGCAAGATTATTGTATGCAATTTTTCCAAAATACATTTCAAGAAACTTCTTTCAAAGAGCATTTCATGGGACTAAATTTCCTCAGAATACACCTTGAGATATAACATTCTTTGCTATAATATCTCTTATGATATAATGTTAAAGAAAAAATAGAGTACTAGTGCCTAAGGCATTTGACTGCTAACCAGAAGGCTGGCAGTTCAAACCCACTGGCCACTTCTTGGAAGGAAGATGGGGCAATCTACTTCCATAGTGATACTGCCTCGGAAACCCAAGGAGGGGTCACTATGAGTTGGGTCTGATTCAATGGCACACAACAACAACAACAACATATTATATGTGCACAGTGAATTTGATTCCTGTGTATTCTAAATTTATTGATGAAGATGAAAGACTACAGCATTCAGTATGAACATTTCAACAAAAAGAAAACTAAAATCCTCACAACTAGACCAATAAGCAACATCATGATAAAAAGAGAAAATATTGAACTTGCCCACGATTTCATTTTACTTGAATTCACAATCAATGACCATGGATGCAGCAGTCAAGAAATGAAACAACATATTGCACTGGGAAAATCTGTTGCAAAAGACTTCTTTAAAGTGTTTAAAAGCAAAGATGTGACTTTGAAGACTAAAGTGCACCTGACCCAAGACATGGTATTTTCAATTGCTTCATATGCATGTGAAAACTTGATAATGAGTAAGGAAGACTGAAGGAGAATTAATACATTTGAAGTATGGCATGGGTGAAGAATACAGCATGGACTGCCAGAAGAACAACTAATTTGTCTTGGAAGAAGAACAGCCAGAATAGTCTTTAGAAGCAAGTATGGCATGACTTT
>NW_006921703.1:1507059-1530972 GCF_000298275.1 Orycteropus afer afer | reverse complement strand
TAGTGTAAGGATTTCTTTTAAGAATGTAAATTGTCATGTGAGAAAGTACCAAAAATAGTGTGCATAATAAAATCCTAATTTATTTTTAAATCTAGATATATCTATAGGTATGTGTCCTAAAATTTTAACTCTGAGTATTCTAAATCATCTACAATGATTAGGTGTCAGTTTTTTTTATGAGAACAAACAATTATTAGTTTTTAAAGACAGTAATGGACAACCTACAAAACAGATAAGCCTTGCATGTGATAATCTCACTTCATTGCATAAAAATATAATTTAAGTGGCCAGAAAATTTGAAATGTTATGCAAAATAAGTGGGAAACCAGTGAGGTAAGTCATTTAATGTACAATAAATTAAAAGAAAAAAAAAGTACTGAAGTATCCCAGAGGCATGGCCAGGATCCAACTGCCTATCTCAGCACATGTGAGCAGTTTAAATGGATCAAGTCCAGCTACATCTTGTGTCTCTTCTGGTACTTAACTGTCTGAAATCACCCCCACAATACACTTAGAATTATGGCTTTATCAAGACCACCGCTAAGCGACTTAATGAAAACTAAATGGGCCATAACACTGATGGACCCTGAGCACACATTGCTTGGAAGTGTTCATGCAATCACCCAAATGTGAACAGCAAGGTCTTATTCAAGAAGAATGTGTCCTACAGTTTTTAATCAAATGAAGTACATGTTACTGTTTCACAGACTATCAGCATGGGTTGCTGATGCAATAAGCCCAGGATGATGGGAAATCTGCTTCCATTCTGAGCATCACAGCTTGATTTCATGGAGTTCCTGGAGGATGCAAATGGTTAATGTACTTGGCTGCTAACAGAAAGGTTTGAGGTTCGAGTCTACTCAGTGGTACTTCAGAAGAAAGTCCTGGTGATCTATTCTGAAAGGTTGCAGCCATTGAAAACCCTATGGAAAACAGTTCTACTCTGACACACAGGAGAGGGCCAGGCAGTTGGGCTTCGTTGCATGCTGTCTTCACCTCGACCCACTTTTTTCTATCCCTAAAGGGTTGTGAAGAATCCTTGGTCATCAATTTATTTTGTCTTTAAAAAAAAAAAAATTCATGACCATCGAGTCAGATTTTGTCTTTAAGTAATGAATATTACTGAGATGATGTCTGGGAAAATACTATTTGGAAGTCTTAAAACAGTGGTACCTTTTTGTGCATTAGAAAATTCTTTTTTCTTCCTTTTGTAGTTTGTACAATAAATCCAATAAAGGAAACTCTTGTTCTCATTTACTATTATCTCACTTTCCCCAGGAAGATTTAACCCTTACATAAGTGATGTCAGTATATCTGTACATATTAAAACTTGTAGGAGCTCTGGTGGCATAGCGCCTAAGGCATTTGATTGCTAACCAGAAGGCTGGTGGTCCAAACCCATCAGCCACTCCTCAGAAGGAAGGTTGGGCAATCTACTTCCATAGTGATACCGCTTTATTCTATTTATGAAGGAAGCATGAGCTAGCTTAATCTTTACTTTCCTCTATGGAGGGGCAGGGAAAAGAGCCACTTTGATGGTTTGGGATAAAATTCCTATGAGATTGTTTTTAAATGAATGAATAGTACAAGGATTTGATCCCTCACTTAAAACAATCATTAAAAAAAATTAAATATCCTGATAAAATAAAACAGACAAATTAAAGAGGAAGGAGTCTTCTGTTTCCCAAAATTCCAACTAACATGGAATTTCCAGATTTAAAGAAATGCAAATACTTTAATCTTCTAATAGAGAACTTGAAGAGTAAATGAATGAAGTTAGTTTTACTATTTATAAATTTATTTTTGGCAAAGTAAAATGTCTTGAGTGACCCATTTGTAACAGACTTTTTTAGGTTAACATTGTACCTGAAGGGAATTTCCTAGAGAAGAGAGAATCATGGCACTAAATCCTAGGACTTAACATGCTCTCCTTCTAGTGACCCTGTGTCCTCTGCCAAGTATCTCCAAGATGACACTCCCACAACCTTGCCAAGAATTTTACTTCCAAGATCCTTACTGGAAGAATGTTCTTCTGACTACAAGTTTATTGTCCACTTTCAATAGTGTCATATATCCTAAAACAGCCTGATATCAACAGCTTAAATGTTGTACTAGAAAACAGTTAATAATATTTGGGAACAGAGGTGCTACCTAGGATCTAAACTAAGCATAAAACCTTTACTTTACTTCTATGTTTGGCAAAGCTTGAGCTATTCAAATATTTGAAAGCTGAAAACTTTTCCCTAATCACACACACACACACAGACACAATTTCTGTATTTGTGCTTCCATGTACAAGTTTGGCTTTTATTTGCTAGATAGAAAAACAAGTCTTTATACATAGCATATAATTCCACTTGTAATCATTTCTGCTATAGCTACATTGGTCACCTTGTTATCATGCTTTACTTTTGTTTTAAAATAATATTTATAATGTAAGAGTGCCTGATCTTTGCTTTTTATGTAACTATCTCCCCAAGGGAGCTCTAGTGGCGTAGCAGTTGACTGCTAACCAGAAGGCTGGTGGCTCAAACCCACCAGCCACTCCTTGGAAAGGAGATTGGGTAATCTACTTCCATAGTGATATCACCTTGGAAACCCAAGGAGGGGTCGCTGAGTCAGATCCGATTCCATGGCAGTGACTTTGGGTTTGTTTTTTATTTTGGTGTCTCCCCAAACCATCTCCCCTAAGAATATGAAATTCAAGTGTGACAGAAATAATAAAATGAATGATGCATGTGCATCAAACCAAAAAAAAAAAAAAAAAAAGGGTATGTTTTTGTCTTTAGGTTGGTAGGCCAGTGTGAAAGAGAGAGACTCACAGTAGAGAGACCTCACAGACAAAAACAAAGTGCTTGTTCTGAAGGAAAACTTCAACAATAGTTTGATATTTCTTTCTGCATGATGATAGTGGAATTCTCCTACTGGTATGGAAAAATAGCTAATTCTATGTGGCTTGGTCTCCATGCAAAATAATAAGGAAGGGCACTGCTCAGAAGAAGTTCAAACAAAGCTTTCAGAGACATTCAGTTCTCTTTCTGAGACACAAACCTTAGAAAAGCAGTATTTTCTCTGGCCAGTACTGCTGCTTGCTATGAATAAGAAACTGCCATCACCTCAGAGGAGATCCAGCCTTCCGGAAAAGTGAATAAATCAGAAGTCACAGGTCTTTTCTCTTTTGGCAGCCTAACCCTTGACCCCCTTTCCTTCTCCCTGACCAAAGTCTTTTCAAATTTCTTTTCATTTTTGTTCTGGATCACTGCTTCCATTTCTTCTGACTCCGGAGTGGCTGAGTTTGTCGCCAAATCCAATGGCCCCGGGAAAAAGCCTAAACCGTCTCTAGACTTAGAGGGCTTCACAGTAGCCATGTCTTTGTGAAGGAATATGCTCTCCAAAATGTTTTTCTAATACAGCTATTTTAATAACCCATTGTTTTATTTGGAAACATTAAAAATTATTTTAAGGACCCCCAAAGAAGCAGCTCATAAGAAACTGCCATAGAAGAACACATAAATTTTTCCTAAATTGAAATCAACCCCCCCAACACACACACACACACACACACACACCATAATAGATATTATTTTCACCAAAATAACAGCAGAATTTCTTAATCTGATAGAATTCAAGAGACTTATGAGTTTGAAAGAGGAAGAAATTTATCTTTAAATTTCACTAATTTCTAACTGAAATTCAGCTTTGCCTTCAATCATTAGAGTTCCTATAGCTTTGTCACCAATAGAAAGCACAGATATTTTCATATTTCTCAAAATTGATTTTTTGCTCATTACTTCAAAATTAAAAGTGTTTTAGACTCATTGTTAAATCTTATTATCTAATGCCTTAACAGAGAAGAACAGCTATTAACAAAGCACAAATTTATTTTTCTTAATATTTTGACAACTTATTTCAATACAATTTGCTTCTTTTAAAAATCTATGCATGAGAGAATAGAAAGGCTGTGTATGCACAGGGAGACAGCTCAGGGGGCAGGAGTGCATAGAGGGAAGGACACAGGGAAGAGGTAACTATGGGGAAGAAGTAGGAGGCGAGGTGTTGCATTGTGTTAAATTGTAGTTAATGTCATGAAACAGTGTATGCGAACTGCTGTATGGAAAGTGGATTTCCTCTGTAAACTCTGACCCAAATCACAATAAAAAATTAAAATAAAATTTAAAAAATCTATGCATTTTAAAATGTCATTCTGAAAAAGGGTCCAGAGGCTTCACCAGACTGTCAAAGGGGATCAGTGGCACATACACGAAAAAAGGCAAAGAATCCTGTCAGCAAATGTTTTGGACCGAAGTTTGCTGATGGTGCCTAAGGCACTTGACTGCTAACCAGAAAGCTAGCAGTTTAAACCCACCAGCCACTCCTCAAAAGGCAGGTTGGGCAATCTACTTCCATAGCGATACAGCCTCGGCAACCTAAGGAGGGGTCGCCATGAGTTGGGTCCAACTCAACAGCACATAACAACAACAACAACAATACTGTTGCAAGTGCTGATTATTTTCACTTAGTCTCTTTAAGTGGTTTTTCAGTATTGTCCTATGAACGTTGTATTTTCTGTTCAAACCAGAAACTCCCATCTTTTTTTCTGGGGAATTACAGAAACATAAGTAGAATTATGTTTCCTGAGTTTGGAGTAAAAAATAATTTCCTTAAAGCAAATGCTTCAAGACTCACCTGAGGAAAGACCCTGGAACATTCGTTGTAACTTTAGACAATGCATTCTTTCTCTTCAGAGCTATTTAAGGAGCTTTCTTACACAAAGCATCATATTAAGATGGCCTGGATTAGCCTTCTTAGAACAGACTTGATCATTCTTTACTGGAACAGGCTTCACAATTAGCACCTCCACCTAGACCATGCTGCCAAGCCCCTACAGTCAATTCTGGATTAAATTACTGGTTACCATCTTCCTTTTATGGGCTTATAAAGGTGGTAGAGGGAGCTCGGATGGCATAGTGCCTGAGACACTTGACTGCTAACCAGAAGGCTGATGGTTCAAACCCACCAGCCACTCCTCAGAAGGAAGGTTGGGCAATCTGCTTCTGTAGAGATACCGCCTCAGAAACCCAAGGAAGGGTTGCTATGAATCAAATCAACTCCCCGGAAGTGAATTTGGTTTTTAAATGTGGTAGATAGGGATTTTCTTTCTCAACATTTGGATATGAGAAATATCAGATTCACTTATTGCTGTAAACCTAATTACATCTTTACTCACCTCTCAGCCAATAACCCTAGTGGCAAATTCCAGTCAATATTGAGAGTTCTTCCAAAGGAATCATACTGAAATCTGGGATCCTCCTGATGCCAGAAAAATGAGTGAGGCATCATGGCCTTAGTCTTAGGGGTTGCCATCATTCCCATTGTCTTTTTCCTAGTCAATGACTTCTGGCTCCCAGGAAACCTCCTCTATGGGCAATGAACTGAACACAGTCTTCCCTCAGACTGCCTCCCTGCTCTTCTCAAGGTTGAAGAATACAGAATCCATCTCCTCCAGACCTCCCAGTCTCCCTTCAAGGGGCTGTTGCACCAAACACAGATACCCAACTCAGCCTGATCCTTTCTCTTGTCTCAGGTTTTCTTGCTATGGCCACCCCTTCTCATAAAGCATTCCTCCATCTTCTCTCACTTAGGGGGATCTAACATAATTACTCTCAATGAATCTCAGCTTTCAGAAGCCAAAGATACCTGGCAATTTCTCCTTTTGAACTGTAACCCCAAAGTCCCTAGACTAAGGGAAGATAAATGCTTAACTACATTATGAGGGTAAAAGTAATATCATAAAGCAACATCAATGAAACACAAACTAATATTCCAACCAAATTTATCCCATCAAATGTCCTTTATATAAAAGTAAGCACATCTCCTAGACATGCAATTCTATGGAAAATAAATGCAAGTGGGTATTAATGTACAGTTATAACAATAGAGAAGAGCCCCTAGGATAGCACAAACAGTTGAGCGCGGGGTTGCAAACCAAAAAGTTGGTGGGGTAAACCCACCCAGTGGTGCCTCAGAGGAAAGACCTGGTGATTTGTTTCCTAAAGGTCACAGACTTGAAAATCCCATAGAGCACAGTTCTACTTTGTCAATATGGGAATTTGGTCAATATGAGAATCCACTCAACAGCAACCAAGAACAACAACAACATAGCAATAGAGCTATTTTATGTGGCAACTGTGAGTAATACTTTGAGGTTGCAATTGATTTATCATGGGTTGAACATACACCCCCCCCCATTCGTTTGGTATAAACCAAATGATAGCCTTCAGCTGGCAAAGGTGCCATCATTGTCCATGAAGCATCATGGTGCTTCTCTAAAACCAGTGACACATCAGGATTTCACATCAGCTGATATAACAATTGCTTTAAAGGTAACAAAATGACAAGAACAAACCTCCCTGTGTTACACAAGTGGTTCCACAGATCTTTGCTGTTCTGGCTAGGCCAGGGTGATTTTCTAAACTGCATCTCCACTTACAGAGGAAAAATATTCCAACTCTTATGGTCATTACTCACTCTTAAAAGATTAATTTAACAAAAATGAATACCCACCACAGTAATGAATGTAATTCACTGGGAGAGTGGTTTGAGGAAGTTAGCCATACTGGAAAACATTATTTTTTAAATTAATGACAGAAATGAAGATTATTTTCAGATTGGTCAGCATTTTTGAGAAGTAATGATTAGCCAGGGTGGGAAAAGTCCAGATTAGTATTAAGTGTTTGCATGTTATGAGACAGAATAGGCTAAACCCAAATCTGGGACTTATTATTCAGCCTCTCACCAACCTCTTTACTAGCCAAAAGGGATGCACCAGGTCAGACTGTGCTATAAAACTTGGGGGATTAATAGAGCTTGTACATTAAGGTCCTAGTTACATGCATCCATCACAAATAACAACTGATAATAATAGTTAACATGCATTGACTGCTTACTATGCTGTGCCACTAGGAAAAGTATTTTATATATATTATTGCATTTACTCCAGAAGACTACACAATGAGAGGTATTATTATTATTATTTTCATTTTATAAATGAGGATATTTAAGAACAGAAAGGTTGAGTAATTTACTCATGGTCACACAGCTCATACACAGTGGATGTAGGATTTGGTTCCAGACAACCTGGTTACAGTGCCCATACTTTTAACCACTATTCAACACCATTCCAAGGATGAAAAATATGCACATGCACACACACACTCATAGCTCCTCATACATTTGTACAATGTGATAAATCTCTTCCATAGAAATTATCATAGTCAATCCTCACCTAATAATAATGATGATAGTTAACTCTTACATAGCTTTGACTATGTGATAGTCTCTGCTCTAACATTTCACATATATTCAGTCATTTGAGTCTTAGAACAATTGTGTGAGGTACTTATTATCATTATCTCCATTTCCAATGTGAGGAAAATGAGACAACAAAAGCCTACATTACTTATCCAAAGCCATACAGCTGGAAAGTAGAAAAGCCAAAACCTGAACCCAGTAGATTATACTAACTCTTACATACCAAGCTGATGAAGTGGCTATTACTGCACTTCTCATTTGAGGGAACAAATTCAGTATGGATCTATGCAGTTTCTCTTGCAAAGATGTGACTTAAATATCTTCTTAAACATCCTCTTACCCCTTTTTCATTATCCTGCAGAAAGCATCCAGCAGGCACATACACTGTGAGGCCCACACAACAGCACCATAATAACTTGTTAATGGGTTATAAATGCAGGTTCATTTGGAGGTAGTATGAAGTATAAAATCCATTAAGTCAGTGATTCTACAAGCAGTGAGCAAGGCAAAGTTCCTGTCCTCATGAAGCTTATATAATTCCAGTAAAGGAAATTAGACAATAAGAAAATAAGACAATATATCCTGGGACTGATGGTGATATGGAGAAAAACATAGCAAAGAAGTTAGAAAGACTTGGGAAGTGGCCCAGCAGGGATTTCCAGAGGCTCTCTGGCAAGGGGAAGCTTAAGTGGTGCTCCGAAGAAAGCAAGACCATGAGATAGGCAAATTAAATGAGTTGATATATTCAAAGCACTTAGAATAAACCTGGCCTGTGCTGTTGTTGTTGTTGTTGTAAGGTGCCATCAAGTCAGTTCCAACTCATATTGACCCCATGTACAATAGAATGAAACACTGTCCAGTCCTGTGCCATCCTCAAAATCATTGCCATGTTTGAGCCCATCGTTGCAGCCAATGTGTCAATCCATCTCATTGAAGGTCTTCCCCTTTTTCACTGACCTTCTACTTTACCAAGCATGATCTCCTCCTCCAAGGACTGGTCCCTTCTGAAAACATGACTAACGTAGATGAGATAATGTGTGGTTATTCTTGCTTCTAAGGAACATTCTGGCTGTACTTCTTCCAAGACAGATTTGTTTGTTCTTCTGGCAGGTGATAGTACATTCAATATTCTTTGCCGGCATCATAATTCAAGGGCATCAATTGATCTTCAGTCTGCCTTACTTATTTTCCAGCTTTCACATGCACATGAGGCAACTGAAAAGACCACGACTTAGGTCAGGTTCACCTTAATCTTCAAAGTGATATCTTT
This sequence comes from Orycteropus afer afer, assembly GCF_000298275.1. Taxonomy (NCBI): domain Eukaryota; kingdom Metazoa; phylum Chordata; class Mammalia; order Tubulidentata; family Orycteropodidae; genus Orycteropus; species Orycteropus afer. Next base: position 1,522,391 of record NW_006921703.1, on the reverse strand, counting down.
GCTCTTCAACACTTTAAAGAGATCTTTTGCAGCATATTTGCCCAATGCAATATGTCATTTGATTTCATGAGTGCTGAATCCATGAGTACTGATTGTGGATCCAAGTAAAATTAAATCCTTGACAATTTCTGTCTTTTCCACATTTATCATGATGCTGGCTATTGCTCCAGTTGTGAGGATTTTTGTGTTCTTTATGTTGAGGTGTAATCCATACTGAAGGCTGTAGTCTTTGATCTTCATCAATAAGTGCTTCAAGTCATCTTCACTTTCAACAAGCAAGGTTTGTCATCTGCATATCACAGGTTGTTAATGAGTTTTCCTCTAACCCTGATGCTGTATTTTTCTTCAAATAGCTCAGCTTCTCAGATTATTAGCTCAGCATCCATATTGAATAACTATGGTGAAAGAAAACAACCTTGATGCACATCTTTCCTGGTTTTAAACTATACAGTATCCTCTCATTCTGTTTGAATGACTGCCTCTTAGTTAGCTAAAGGTTCCTCATGAGTACAGTTAAGTGTTCTGGAATTCCCATTTTTCAAAATGTTATTGTTATGATCCACACAGTTACATGCCTTTGCATAGTCAATAAAACACAGGTAAGCATCTTCCTGGTATTCTTTACTTTCAGTCAAGATACATATGATATCAGCAATGATATCCTTCATTCTACATCCACTTCTGAATATTGCTTGAATTCCTGTCAGTATACTGATGCAACCATTTTTTAATTATCTTCAGCAAAATTTTACTTGTGTGTCATATTAAGGATGTTGTTCCATAATTTCCACATTCTGTTGGATTATTTCTCTTTGGAATGGGCACAAATATGGATCTCTGTCAGTTGGACAAGTAGCTGTCCTCCAAATTTCTTGTCATAAACGAGTGAGAGCCTCCAGCCCTGCATTTGTTTGTTGAGACATCTTGACATCAATTCCTGGAGCCTTATTTTTTTTTACCAATTCCATCAGTGCAGCTGAAGTAATGTCTTATTATATCTGGGATACAGTATTTGAAGCAGAGAAATTAGCAGGTGCAAGGACTCCTGGTGGGAGAGTGCTCAGCATCTTTAAAAAACTGCAAGGAAATCAGTATGGCTGGAGCTGAGTGAATGAAGATGAAGTAAAGGAAATGATGCGCTCAGAGAAGAAAGGGGTTCAGAAAGTGGAGAGCCCGAATCTAGAACCTAGAAGCCCACAGTAAGAATCTCTGACTTTTACTCTGAGTGAGATGGGAGCTATTGGAGAGATCTAAGGCAAGCGGGGAGATACCAAACATATCTTTACAGACTTCTCTGCTTGCTATTGTCTTTGTTGTTGATGCTGTTAAGTGGACTCCTGCTCAGAGACCCTATAGGACAGAGTATAACTGCCCCTTGGGTTTTCTAGGCTGTAATATTTACCAGATCCCCAGGTCTTTTCTCCTGCAGAATGGCTGGTGGGTTCAAACCACTGATTTATCAGTTAGCAGCCAAGTGCTTAGTCGTTGTGCCACCTGAGCTCCTTCTGATGCTATACTGTGATTAAAACTAAGGGACAGGAAACAGTAAGGTGTAGATAGAAGCAAGGAAAGACATCAGGTGGTGATTGCAATAATCCTGGTGAAAGACTAATGGAGGTGGTAGTGGAAGGGTGAGAAGCGGTCAGATTTGGGATATGTTTGAAAACTAAAGTCAGTACCATTCACTGCTAAATTAGATAAGCAGAATGGGAGGGTTCAGGGATGTGTGGAAGGTTTTTTGGTTTCGTTTGTTTGTCTTTTGCATGGGCAACTGGAAAGATGGAGCAGCCATCTGTGAGGTGCAGAAGACAGATGGCAGGAAGAAAAGCACCAGGCTTTTTTTTTTTTTTATTTCCAAGGCACTTCTGGGTAAATTCGAACCTCCAATCTTTCCATTAGTAGCAGAGCACTTAACAATTTTAATCACCCAAAGACTCCTAGCCTGGCCTGCAATAGATGTTAATAAATGTTGAGCTAAGGTAGCCTTATGGTTTAGAGTGAAGCTCTGGCCTCACACAGAACTGGATTCTAGTTTCACTATTACCTCTCAGTAAATGAAGGACACTGGGCTTTTCGTTTAACTTGTGTAAACCTTATCTACTTATCTGGAAAGTGAGGGTAATAATATCTACTTCACAGAGTTGTTTGGAGAATTTTAAAAAGTTAGATAATAAAAGGAAAAATTCAGCACAGTGCTGGCACATAGTAGGCATTAGATTAGAATTTCAGGTATGATTACTAATAATGTTCATTGTACTGAAGGGGCTGAACATCTGGATGTTCCACACTGCTTTTTAGACTCATGTAGAGTAAATAATAATAATAATAATCTTAGAGAAGAAATATTTAAAACAAAGGAAATCCACACACACTTTTCATTCAATGTATGTGACACTCTCTCATGCCTCTACTCACTTCCATTCCCAACCCTATGATTAAAGAAAAGAAAAAGAAAATCAAAGCGCAAAGGTAATAAATTCTAATTTACTACACCAAAACCAAATCAAACTCGTTGCCATCAAGTTGATTTTGACTCACAGGGACCCCCATTGGGTTTCTGATGCTATAAATCTTTACAGGAGTAGATCGCCTCATCTTCCATCCATTGAGCAGCTGGTGAGTTTGAACCACTGTCCACCTGGTTAGCAGCCTAGTGCCTTATCCACAATGACCTTTTAAAGAAGTTATAGGGCTATATCATTACTGTGGAAACAAGAACAGTACAGCCCTACAAAGATGGTACTAACATAACAACTGCAATTGAGCATTTCAGAATACAACAAATACATCTGTTACTTTTCTATTCAAATATGTAGAAAGGGGCAAATATGCTCCAATCATCAGCCAAATCTGGACAATGTACAACTTAATAAATTACATAAAGATGTTTGACGTTTTTCCTCTATAGTAAACTTAAATGATCATAAGGTACAAAATACTTTGTCCCAAGTACATCACACTTTTACAAGCTTGAGACAAAGAAGAGATTGATTCTGTTTCCTTCTTGTTCTTGTTTAATTGTTTTTAATGACTAAAAGACTAAAGATAGAGCAGGGAGACCCTGCTATAATTATGTGGGCTGAAAGGAGGGATAAGGATTCAGCAATTTTCTTTCTGCTTTGTAATTCATATGCCACAGTTTTGAAACTTCATAGCCTACACAAATCCAATGCTTGTAAAATGCTAGTAGAGATTCTGATCTCACAGAATGAAATATTTTGAAGAGTGAAGAGGGAAGAGAGGGTTTATATGAGCACTACCGTTTCTGAGATTTCAAATTTTACTTTGAAGTAAGTTGTAAAGATGGTGTATAAATTAGGGTGGCCAGCTCATCTCAAATCACACAATTTGTTAAAATTCTAAGAAAGGGGAAAAAATATATATATAGCCAGCCTTTTCAACTTCAGCACTGCTGAAATACAGGGTAAGATAATTCTTTGTGTGTGTGTGGTGGGGGGGGGGGGTCTTGAGCATAGCAGGATATTCAGCAGCATCCTTGGCCTCTACCCACTAGATGCCAGTAGCAACCACCACCACCCCAGCCATGACAAACAAAAATGCCTCTAGACATTGTCAACTGTCCCCTAGGGGACAAAGTCACCCTTGTTTGACAATGACTAAAGTACAGAAATAAGCAGATCATCACTTACAATATTCCTGTTTTTCAAAATATTTTGAAGAAGATAACTTCTTTTTGCAAAGAGTTTTCATAAACCATGATAATCCACATTTCTTGATACTTATCATCAACTAGAGAAAGTTTTCCTGTGTTTGATCACTAATAATCCTGGCAGGTTTCCTCATTTCCAATTCTTTAATAATATCAAGAGATTCACAAAAGTGTACATCATTCCATAATAAAAATCAGATATTTTGTTCAATTTTCAACCACCCACCTTTAACACAGGATGGCTGTGATCAAAAGAAACTAAACTCTACACATTTAAAATTTGAACTGTGGGGCAAGAGTTATGAGGCAAGGATTATAAAGATGAATCTTAAGAGGTTTACTCAAATCTACACAACAATTGTTGAATAAATAAGCTTTCACAGTTCTTTCCAAAGAACAGCCCAAAGTTATTAAGTATCAGATCATTTCATCATTAGATCTGGAGATAATGTCCTTAGGTGTCTGTGGAGTGTTGGAATGTGCAGAGGTTCTGGATGACTGACACATAGCATTTCCTTTGTGTCTTGTACTAATCAACATCCTTTGAATTAACTCACAAAAATCCCTAATCAAACACATAAACAAGGAAACGCTTAAAAGAAACCAATAGACCTCTTGGTTCTCTTGTTGAGTGCTCTTGAGTCGATTATGACTCATAATAATCCTATACTACAGAACAGAACTGTCCCACAGTGTTTCCTAAACTATAATCTTTATGGGAACTGGTTGCCAACTCTTTTCTTCTGTGGTGCCACTGGTGGGTTTGAACCATCACCTTTAGGTTGGCAGCTGAGTTCTTAAATCATTTTGCCACCTAGGCTCTAGACTCCTTAATTTCTCTAGACCTCAATTTCTCATTGTTAATTGTTAGCTGATAGATTATCAAATTTCTATGGCTCTTTCCCATGGTAACTTTGCATATATTTTATTTTAAATAGCAAAGTCCCCAAAAAGAAAATATTGGGAATGGTAAGAACTCTTGAGACTATGGATTTCTCCACTTTGTTTCTTTTACCATATCCGTATTTAGATATGCCTGCTATCTAGTTATGGGCACTGGTGGTTCAGTGTCAGAATTCTCACCTGTGCAGAAGACCCGGGTTCAACTCCTGGTCAATACAACTCACGCACAGACACGACTTATCTGTCAGTGGAGGCTTGGGTTTTGCTATGACGCTGAACAGGTTTGAGTGGGGCTTCCATACTGAGATGGATTAGGAAGAAAAGTCTGGTGATCTACTTCCAAAAGTAAGTCAGTGAAAACCATAAGGAGAACAACAGTCCAATCCAAAACTTATCATGGAGATGGCACAGGACCAGGCAGTGTTTTATTCTGTTTTACATGGGGTCACTCTACGGCAGCTAGCAACAGGCTATATTGGGATATCACATGGTGCTTCAGACAAGACAAAAATCTCTGCCTGGAACACCTGGGGCATGCAGCATATGAGGAACATCTCTACTTCCATTATTTAAAAAAAAAACAGGCTGCAAGTTTACTGCTCTGGAGAAAAGGAATATTTATTGTAGAGAAATGAAAATTTCAAACCTCTGTCCTAGGGAACTGTAGAAAGAAGATGTAAAATAAAGATAGAATTACATTTTTCCAAATACCTTCCCCATTTAACTTCATTTGTGTTTTTTGTTACTTGCATAAGAATCTAATAAGCAGCTATAACTTTGAAGGGTAAGGGAAATATAACATATACCTGAAAACCCAACTTTGAATGTAGAAAAATTTGCCCTTGAAAAGAAGAAACTCCCCAACTGAAAAAGAAGAGAAGGCTCAACTCAACTCCTTATTTTTTTCCCAAGGTGGTAAGTATTTGGCAGTTCGTGCCCAAACCATTAAAAACACCTATACTGTGGCTATTTTCCAACACACATCCGTAATATCACCTTGTCCAGAGTTTTGGTCAAGCCCATCAGTTCCTACCTTTCTTAACCATGAAATGATTGACAGAAATGAAGATAGATTATTGCTCACCTTCCTCCTTGGAAACAGAACAGCTAATTAGAGGAAAGCCTCTGCTGGCAAGAACAAAAATGCAATCTAAGTCAGTAAAAGCAAACCCTGTACTCTTCACTACATGGCATTGTCCAAACTGAGTTTGGATTTCTCTGTACAAGGATTTCATATATGCTTTAAAATAGATTCTAGCATGTAGCAGACTCACTTATGAGCTCCATAGGTAAAGGAACTAAAAATGGAAAAGAATAAAAAAGGAGGAGGCACATTTTATGGGAAGGGAAATTTAGAGAATCAGCCCTCAAAATTGTTTTTCTGTCAATTTAGAGAAACTCTCTATAATTACAACAGGATCTTACTCTTTGCCTCATTATACTCTTCCCCTACCTGGCCAGATGGCCTACAGCTCTCAAAACATCCTGAGACATATATGTTTACTGTACTATATATTTTTATTGAGATCTTTCAATGTACTGGGTTTTGTTTCGAGCGTCCGTGTTTTTATTGTTTTGGTTGGGGTTTTAGTTTTATGAGATGTTAGAGCAGAAAAGAGGCATGTTTTGCTTTTATTTTGATTGCCACACACTCTTCTAGCACTTTCCCTTGTGTTGACCCCTCTGAAAAGATGATTATCTCATTTTCTGCATCTCAAGAGAAATTCCTAACAGATTAAGATTCTAAATCAGGTTTAGACAGTTATTTTAACTTGTCTTTTCCTTCCCACCAACCTTAAAGCCCAAGATGAGTCAAAACGTGGCTCATTCTAATAGTTCTTCCAAATTTACTTGAAATAGGCACACTGTTTCATGCCCATTCTGGAATAATCTGTTCTAGAATGTATTGCAGCTTTCTGGTCCTTTTCTCTAAAAAATAAATTTGACCAGAATGTAAATGACCTGAGTCATATATAAGAAACATTAAAATCCTCATCCTGAAACTCATGAGTTTGAAAAAAAAAAAAAAAGTACAAGGATAAGACTATAATAAAGCCATTTGCTTCCAGATCCAGAATGGAAATCCAATTACTTTTCTGACTCTGGAGCTGGAGAAAAGTATCAATTTAGCTGTGTAATCTTCTACTCTACCTTTATGGTTGGATCTGAACCAGGGTGACATGTAAAAAGTCTCTAAGGAGAGCAGAACAGTAGTTTTCTTTATTTTTGAAACACCTGTTAAGAGGTTATAGAGGGTTTTATAACAGCAAGTAGAACTCCAGTCTTCTCTCTCAGGGAAAAAATAGAAAAAGAAAAACCCTCATTAAAATATATCCTTTGCCAAAATTTCATTGCTCTAAAGAGTCAAGGTAACTTTCAACCCTTAGGCACTCTGCAAATTGTGCTTTCAACCTTTCCAAGAGCCTTCTTGTAAATTCTCAGCTTAAATGTATTTCCCATTATTTTTCTATGCTAAAGTGGTTTCTGAATTAATATATGACCAAAGTAGTGATTAAACAAGTTATTTCATAATGAACCAGTACATTGTACACATAGTTTTCTATCATAGTGTGTGTATATACATATACATATATATATATATATATATATAATGTATATATTCATCTCATAAGTCTCAGAAGGGTAGCTAAGAGGTTAGCATAACAAACTGTTAACAAACTGTTCAAGAGAGTCAACAGGTAACAAGGACACTTAAAACAGAATAAAGACATGACACACTGAGTAACAGGAAACTTCCAAACAATATGGTAGACTGAGTTGACACAAAGTTATCTCAATTCTATTCCACACATATAGAAATGCTGAATATAAAATAAAATAACAAAATTAAATTAAACTGAGAGTGAAAAGGAGAAAGAAATGTCTATGCTCCAGAATGATGGGCTGAAGGCAAATTTTTCACACAGTGTCAATCTCAGATATTGGTCCGAGAAGCTGAGGTCTGGATTTCATATATGCAGGAAGACAGAACAAAAGCACATGAGCAAAAAACCATGAAGGCTTGAACTGAATTTTCTGGATACAACTGGAAGCATAAATGGGTGTCCAATACTTGAGATGGGAAAGATAACACCTCTGTCCACTGGCCTGGGCAAGCTTCAAGGAAGCTTCCCTTCTCTCTGGAGCCATAAATGAAAGAAAAGTTATTTGTGACTCATAAAAAGTTTAACTGCACCCCTTGCACAGGTATGGGGATAGATATTCTACTCCCAATTGACATAGAAACCCAGAAGTGACATAATGCCATTAGAAATTAAATGAAATACTGAAATCTGTAGGATCCCGACTGATACCAACATCAAACCACTTTATAGAACACCTCAATGACCCAAGATGCACCAGAACTCCCAAAAGAATCCATGCTGCAGATAAGCTAACAAGAAATTAAAAACCATAAGAAGAAACGAAACCACCAAACAAGAGGAGAATTGGCACCTAAAGAATCAGTGATATTAAATCTAATAAAGAGAGAGAAGTAAACCATACACAATAACAAAGTTTGCAGATTTTAAGCATCATTTTGTCCATCAGAGGAGAGGAATAGAAATTATACTGCTTTGCAAAAAAAATGCATAAAATTATGGTTGCACTTGTTATGTGCCATCAAGTCATCTCCAACTCATAGAGAACCTATGTACAACCTATGCCATCAAGTCATCTCCAACTCATAGCCCATATTCCAGAATGGGCATGAAACAGTGTGCGAAACTGCACAGTCCTGCACCAACTTCATGCTTGCTATACCTGAGCCCATCATTGCAGCCACTGTGTCAATCCATCTCATTGAGGGCCTTCCCCTTCTTTGCTGACCCTCCTCTTTACCAAGCATGATACCCTTCTCCAGAGAATGGTCCCTTCTGACAACATGACCAAAGTAGGTGAGACGAAGTCTAACCATTCTCACTTCCAAGGAGCATTCTGGCTGCACTTCTTCCAGACAGATTTGTTAGTTCTATTGGCAGTCTATGATACCTTCAGTATTCTTCACCTACACCACAACTCAAAAGCATCAACTCTTCTTTGGTCTTCCTTATTCATTGTCCAGCTTTCACATGCACATGAGGCAATTGAAAACACCATTATTTCAGTTAGGAGCACCATAGTATTCAAAGAGACATCTTTGCTCATCAGTGCTTTAAAGAGGTCATTTGCAATATATTTGCTCAGCTCAATACTTCATCTGATTTCTTGAATGCTGCTTCCACTAGTCTTGATTATGGAACCAAGTAATATGAAGTCTTTGACAACTTCAATCTTTTCTCCATTTATCATGATGCTGTTTATTGGTCCAGTTGTGTGGATATTCATTTTCTTTATATTGAGGTATAATCCATATTGCAGACTGTAGTCTTCAATCTTCATCAGTAAATATTTCAAGTTATCTTCACCTTCAGCAAGCAAGATTGTGTGGTCTGCATATCCTCCATTCCTGATGCTGCATTCCTCTTCATATAGTCCAGCTTCTCAGATTATTTGCTCAACATACAGATTGAATAATTATGGTGAAAGGATACAACAGTGACACACTCCTTTCCTGATTTTCAAGCATGCAGTATCCCTTGTTGTGTTCTAATGACAGCCTCCTGGTCTATGTGCAAGTTCCTCATGGGAACAATTAAGTGTTCTGGAATTCTCATTCTTCTCAATGTTATCAAGAATTTGTTATGATGCACACAATCAAATGCTTTTGCATTGTCAATAAAACACAAGTAAACATCTTTCTGGTATTCTTTGCTTTCAGCCAAGATCCATCTAACATCATCAATGATATTCCTCATTCCACATCCTCTTCTGAATCCAGTTTGCATTTCTGGAAGTTCTTTGTCAATATACTGCTGCAATCACTTTCGAATTATCTCTAGCAAGATTTTGTGTGTGATATTAATGATGTTACTTGATAATTTCCACATTTTGTGGGATCACCTTTCTTTGGAGTGGGTACAAATATGGATCTCTTCCAGTCACTTGGCCAAGTAGCTGTCTTACAAATTTCTTGGCATAGATGAGTAAGTACCTCCAGTGCAGCATCTGTTTGTTGAAGCATCTTATTTTGGTTACCTAGTGCCACTCTAAGGAGCTCTGGTAGCATAGTGCCTAAGGCACTTGACTGCTAACCAGAAGGCTGGTGGTTCAAACCCACAAGCCACTCCTCAGAAAGAAGGTTGGGCAATCTACTTCCATAATGATATCACCTCAGAAACCCAAGGAGGAGGGGTCACTATGAGTCAGGTCTGACTCCAAGGCACATAACAACAACAGTGCCACTCTAACATAAAACACTACAAATGGGATGGCTTTAACAAACAGGTGTTTATTCTTACAATTTTTGGAGGCTAGAAATCTGAGTTCCAAGTGCCAGGCTCTAGGGGCTATGTGAAAGCCCCTCTGCCTTGGGCTTCAGCTCTGCCTCTTGCTCTCTGCCCACTGAAGGCAACGTTCAATATTTTGCTTGTAGAATCTTTCAATATGCAACTATAAGCTTGAATTTTTTTTTTCAATTGTTTCAGCTTTTGAAATGTTCTTCCCTTTTGTTTTTCTGACTCCAGGTCTTTGTACATTCCATTATAATAACTGATTCTTTTTCTTCTTGAGCTGCTCTTTGAAATATTCTGTTCAACTCTTTTACCTTGTCATTTCTTCCATTTGTTTTAGCTACTGGCCATTCAAGAGGAAGTCTCAGAGCCTCTTCTGATGTCCATTTTGGTCTTTTCTTCCTTTCCTGTCTTTTTTTAATGACGTTTTGCTTTCTTCATGGATGATGTCCTTGATGTCATACTACAATTCCTGTGGTTTTTGGTCATTGCTATTCAATGCAGCAAATCTGTTCTTCAGATGGTCTCTAAATCCAAGTGGGATATAATCAAGGTCATATTTTGGCTCTTCTGGACATGTTTTTAATTGTCCTCAACTTCAACTTGAACTTTTATATGAGCAGTTGATGCTCTGTTCCACAGTCAGCCCCTGGCCTTGTTTTGGCTGAAGAGATTGAGCTTCTCCATCACCTCTTTCCACAGATGTAGTTGATCTGATTCCTGTGTATTCCATCTGATGAATTCCACATGTATAGCTGCCATTTATGTTATTGAAAAAAAAAGTATTTGTAATGAATAATTCATTGGTCTTGCAAAATTCTATCATGCAATCTCCAGCATCATTTCTATTACCAAGGCCATATTTTCCAACTACTGGTGATTCTTCTTTGTTCCCAACTTTTGTATTCCAATCACCAATAACTATCAACACATTTTGAGTGCATGTTTTGTCAATTTCAGACTGCAGTAGTTGGTAAAAATCTTCAATTTCCTCTTCTTTGGCTTTGGTGGTTGGTGTGCCAATTTGAATAATAGTAGTATGAACTGGTCTTCCTTGCAGGCATATGAATATTATCCTATATCACTGCACAATCTACTTCTGTAGAGACACCACCTCAAAAATCCAAAGAGGGGTCACTATGAGTCACAATCTACTTGATGGTAGTGAGTTTAGACAGCATTGTACTTCAGGATAGATCTTGAAACATTCTTTGTGCCACACCATTCCTCTCTAATTTTATACTCATTAATAATTCACTTGTCTTAGTCAGAATAAACAGTTTTTTTTCAGATAATGGAATACCCAGCTCAGGAAATGCTATTAATTCACAAGAGCAGCATCAGGAATTATGTGGTTAAATAATTTTATAGAGAGAGAGAGAGAGAGAGAGAGAGATTGCACTGGCAAGAGTGAAAAGGCAATGTAGTCTTCTTTGACTTCTTGGCAAACTCCATGCTGAAGTTTTATTTGACAAGTACCAACTTTAATCCTCTCCCAAAAGTGAGATGAAGGTGCTTGGGAGACTTTTTGATTCTTTGTTCTTCTTTTCTAGTAAAATTACTCATTTGTTGTAATTTTTGCAGGAGTGATAATCTCTATAACATTTTTTTTTCAAAACATGATGATAAAGTAGTCTCCTATTGCCCTTCTTTCTGATAATCTTCAAAGTAGGAAGAAATTTCCCTAAGTAAAGCCAGGATTGCTTTTTCTATACAAGTCGTCTGAGAAACAAAAGTTTAACTTTTTAGTCTTGCCTCTAACTAGATGCTTGATCTTGGGCAAGTTACCACCAGTTTATTCATCTGTGACATAGGAAAAATAACATTTTCCATGAAAAGGTGTTGGAAGGTTAAATGATACACTAATCTCAGCAAATAATAACTTCCTGCTTTCCTGACAGCTTTTGATCAATAATCTTGAATTACAGTGGCTTGATTCATCTATGAATCATAAACTATTTTTCATCTAAAGAACACCAAAATATATGATAGAGAGTTACCTTGCCCAATATCTTTAGATTACCTCAATCCACAATTACTTACGTATACTAATTGTTCTCCCTAATTCAAAGGCTAGGTAATTTGCAGTTTGGTCACTTTTAAACAAGATATGCAGAGAAAAGTAGGCCTCCAGAAAAATCCTTAGGCACCACTACATTAACTATTTCTGGAATACCTGTGGAATATTTTCAGAAGGCAATTCATTTTCATGTCTTACAGGCAAAATATAAATGTATAATATAGAGCATTAAATTGTAGTGACTATCTAAAAGAGTAACTCACTCAACAAAAAACTCTGTCTTTGTCATGATGAATCCAGTTATTTTCAATACAGAGGAAGACCCATCTTTGGATAAGGAGGCAAAAAAGAAAGAAAGAAAGAAAGAAACCTACAAGGGAGTGATTAACATAAAGTCAAGTGATTAACATAAAGATTCAATGTAACAGATAGACTTCATAAAAAATAGTTCATTAAATAACTATTCTGATATTATGGAATAAAGACAAATTTTCACATAGGAAAAAAACTCTTGAAACAAGATGAAGTCTAATCATAGTTATGAACATATGTGTGGGAATAATTGAAGTCACAAACTATGTATAGTCAGCTGAATCTCCTAAAAGTTGCAAAATATCAGTGCTTCTGAATTCAACCTGAAAAGCTTCAGAAAATCACGAAGGAACTCTGGAGTTAACAACCAAAACAGAACAAGAGAATGATGACATTATCATGAGAATAAGTTATATTATAAGCTTTTTCAGTATTATTCCTCTGTAGTTGTTGTATACTGCCTTCGAGTCGGAGCTGACTCATAGCGACCCTTCCCTGGGTTTCCAAAGTGGTATCTCTACAGAAGTAGATTGCCCAAACTTCCTTTCGAGGAATGGCTGGTGGGTTTGAACTGCCAGCCTTCGGATTAGGCACTATACCACCAGAGCTCCCATTCCTCTGGGAGATATATTATATTACCCGTTACTATAGCATACATCATATCACACCACTATCACACACATGAGGTTTAAAATAATAGCATATTTACAGAAATTGTTAATGGCAGTTTAATATCCATAGTCTTGCTTAAATATTGCCATGCTCCCTTGAGAAACTCTTAAAATCTTCCTTGGAAACATCACACAGAAAATAATAATAAAAGAAATCCATGTTCTTCCATGAAACTAAGTAAGATTGAACAAAGAATTTACTGAATATGTAAAATTCCAAAGAAAACTAAAAGATCTGTCCAAAACACTAAGCATGCAGTGCAGAACCAAACGAGAATGCCATCGAAACTATTCACAAATAATGTCTCTGTCAATAGTTCTTAAATGACTGGACTTTAGTATCGGAAACCAATTGTCCTGTGATGGAAAAAGAAATGGGATATCAAGGTTGTTTTGTGATCAAGTGGATCAGGGAGAAGAGTTACACCATCTCTCCTAAAATACACAGAGTCCAAACCTCTGCATGCTACTGACAAAGGAAAAGGGAGATACAGAAGTTAGATTGCCTTTGGTCAAAAATGAAATGAACAAGGCTAGAATTTATATTTTAACCCACTCATAAGCCATCCATCCTGTGGCAAACCAAGAATTACTATCATCCTTGATCCATGAGTTTCTGATATATTATTATGCATATTAAACACTAGAATATACACTCCATGAGGGTAGAAGTGTCAACTATTTTGTGCCTGGTATAAAGTAAATCCTCAGCTAAATAATGTATGGATACGTAAATGGGTAAATTTGCTTTCCACTGAACTGAACCTGTGATTTTGGTGCCTCTCAATGGTGCTTCAGTGGTAGAATTATTGCCTTCTATGGGGGGGACTCAAATTCGATTCTGGCCAATGCACCTCATATGCAGCCACCATCCATCTTTCTGGAGGTTTGAGTGTTTTTGTGGTGCTGAACAATTTTCAGCAGAGCTTCCAGGCTTAAGACACACTAAGAAAGGGCTAGAGATTTATTTCTGGAAATCAGCCAATAAAAACTCTATAAATCCCAGTGGTCCTATCCACAACAGATCATGAGGAGCATGCAGGACCAGGCAGTGTTTTGTTCATTTGTGCATGGGGTAGCATTCCCCTTCTAGATTGACACCAGCCAAATCCACAACCCACTAGACTCCAGCACCTTTATGTGAAAAATGCTGTGGACAGTATTTATGTGGACAAATCACCTCAACCAGAATGAATGTGACTACGTGAAAAACAGAAAATACAGCTGTGCTGATGTATATGGTGTGGATGTGCCATTAATTCCTGATCCCAGATGAGGTCCAATTTGACCCCTAATGTGTGAATAATTAAGAATTTTATAAATTTTACTTTTACTTTTACTTTGCTGTTGTTGCTAATTTCTGTCAAGTCAGTTCTGACTCAGGGAGACTCCACACTGCAGAGAATAATTTCTTGATAGGGTTTTCAAGGCTGTGAACTTTTGAATGGAATTCACCAGGCCTGTCTTCCAAGGTACCTATGGTGGGTTCAAACTACGAAATTTAGTTTGTAGTCAAGGGCTTAACAATTTCCACCACCCTTTTCTTTCTGAGCAACTTATCTTAAACACAGTATTGCACTGGATAAATCTACTTCAAAAGAATTCTTTCAAGTGTTAAAGAGCGAAGAAGTCACTTTGAAGTCTAAGGTGCACCTGACTCAAGTTGTGGTATTTTGAATGCATGTGAGAACTAGACAATGAATAAAGAAAATCACTCAAGAATCGATGCATTTGAATCATGGTGTTGGTGAAGAATAGTAAGAGTTCAATGGACTGCCAGGAGAACAAAGAAATCTGTCTTGGAAAAAGTATACCTGAAATGCTCCTTAGAAGTGAAAATGGCCAAACTTCGTCTCATGTGCTTTTGGTCATGTTGTCAGAAGGGACCAGTCGTTGGAGAAGGATATCATGTTTGGTAAAGTAGAGGAAGCAAAAAAGGGGAAGACCCTCAATGAGATGGATTGACACAGTGGCTGCAAAGATGGGCTCAAACATAGCAAGGATTGTGAGGATGGCACACCGGACGAGACAATGTTTCCTCCTGTTGTACATATGGCTGCTATGAGTCAGAATCAACTCAGCAACACCTACTAATGTTAAACAACATTTATACCAAAAATCTTGCCTTTACTGTGTGTCCTTTTTCCTTTAAAAAAAAAAAGTAGATGGAAAATTTTTAAAGGGCAGCACACTAACATAGCTTCACACGAATATAAAGAAAAGCATATAAAGACTAATTTTCCATCTATCGAAATTATCTTTTTATTTTTCTCCTTTATTTTGTTATGTTAATATGGTGAATTATAGGAGATCTGGTGGCATGCTGAGAAAATAATCTGAGAAGCTGGACTATATGAAGAAAAACGTGGTATCAGGATTGGAGGAAGAATCATTAACAACCTGAGATATGCAGACAATACAAC
>NW_006921703.1:1505051-1506529 GCF_000298275.1 Orycteropus afer afer | reverse complement strand
ATAGCAGGGATTGTGGGGCTGGCACGGGATCAGGCAGTGTTTCGTTCTGCTGTGCATGGGGTCGCTATGAGTGGGAAACGACTCGACGGCACTTAACAACAATAACATAATAACTGGTGGCATAGTGCCTAAGGCATTTGACTGCTAACAACAAGGTTGTTGATTCAAACCCATCAGCCACTCCATGGAAGGAAAACTAGGCTATCTACTTCTGTAAGCGAGTCGCTATGAGTCAGAATGGACTCGAAGGCAGTGAATTTGGTTTTTGGTTTCTTATGGTGAATTATAGGAGCTCTGGTGGTGTAGAGGCTAAGGCATTTGACTGCTAACCAGAAGACTGGCAGTTCAAACCTACCAGCCACTCCTCAGAAGGAAGGTTGGGCAATGTACTCTTGTAGTGATACTTCCTCTGAAACCCAAGGAGAGGTCACAATGAGTTGGATATGACTCAACAGCAGTGGGTATGGTGAATTATGGTAAAAATTTATTTTGATTAATATGGGGAATTACAGTGATCAATTTCTCAAATATTAAACCAATTTTATATTTTAGGGATCATCCAAATTTTAATTATTTAATATCTTTTTATAAGTAGTAGAATTTCATTAGTTAGTATTTTATTACCACTACTCATCTGTCAGTATGTTGTACTGTGGTTTGCACATTGCTGTGATGCTGTAAAGTATACCACCAGTATTTCAAATACCAACAAGTTCCCGCATGGTAGATGGCCCTTCCCAAATAAGATAAACTAGGAAGAAAGATGTGGCCAGGTCCACTTCTGAAAAAACTGGCCACTGAAAACATTATGAATAGAAGTGAAACAATGTCACATGTAGTGCTGGAAGATGAGCCCCTCAAGTTGGAATGCACTCATATGACTGGGGAAGAGCTGCCTCCTCAAAGCAGACTCACTCTTAATGATGTGGGTGGAGTTAAGCTTCTGGGACTTTCATTTGCTGATTGGACATGACTCAAAATGAGAAGAAACAGCTGCAAACATCCAATTAAGAATAGTGATGTGAGGTTCCAGCAAGATGGCGGACTAGGCAGAAAGACTGCACAGACCCTCTCCAACAAAGAAAAGGGAAACCAATCAACACAGACACAGAAGATAATCTTGGACCCCTGAGCCTTGAAGGGAAGGATATAGAAGTGGACTAAACCCTAACTAGCAGAAGAATTTGCATGAAAATACCAAAAAAGGAGACAGACAGAGCTGAGGTCTGGCAGCGCTCCTGACAGCACAGACAGCTTGGAGATTCCCGAGTGGTGGTAGGACCTAAGAATTAACCTAACAATCGCTCTGCTAGCCAGCGACTGCATGGAGGACTGTGCACGGTGGCTGGGGAACAAACGGAGAAGGTGAAGAGAAAGGTGGACTGAACTGTGGACTTTTCCCAGTCTGGAGGACACCGCCATTTTAAAGGTTTAAAAAGCAGATGGACAATTTTGGATATTTAAAGAGACAGTGCTCT
>NW_006921703.1:1499058-1500431 GCF_000298275.1 Orycteropus afer afer | reverse complement strand
ATATTAGCCATTTTGAATCGGACAGTCTATGGTCTGGTAGCATAGTGGCTAAGACACTTGCCTGCTAACCAGACAGCTGGCGGTTCAAACCCACCAGCCACTCCTTGAAAGGAAGGTTGGGCAATCCTACTTCCATAGTGATACTGCCTCGGAAACCCAAGGAGGGGTCGGTATGAGTCGGGGCCAACTCGACGGCACATAACAACAACAACAACATGGTCTATTATGCCAGATCAATAAGTATATGAGGAATGGTATCACATTCATCCTCAAAAAGAACATTTCATGATCTATCCTAAGTTCAATTCCTATTGTTGCTGTCAGTGACAAGATAATAGCCATATGCCTACAAAGAAGACTAGTTAACACTACTATTAGACAATTTTCTGCACCAACCCCTAAAGCCAAAGACAAAGAAATTTAAGATTTTTATCAACTTCTGCAGTCTGAAAGTGATCAAACCTACAATCAAGATTTATTGATAATTGCTGGTGAGTGGAATACAAATGTTGGAAACAAACAAGCATCAGTAGTTGGAAAATATGGCCTTGGTGATGAAAATGATGGTAAAGACTGCATGATAAAATTTTGCAAGACCAAAGATATACTCATTTAAAATACATCTTTTCAACAACATTAACTGTCAATATGCATGTGGCTCTCACTAACTGAAATACACAGGAATCAAATAGACCACATCTGTGGAAAGAGATGATGCCGAAGCTCAGTATCATCAGTCAGAACAAGGGCAGAGGCCAACAGTGGAACAGACCATCGATTGTTCCTATGCAAGTTTAAGTAAAAAGTGAAGAAAATTAAAATACGCCAAAAAGTACCAAAATATGACCTTGATTGTATCCTACCTGAATTTAGAGACCATCTGAAGAAGAGATTTGATGCGCTAAATTGATTTGATGCAATGATCAAAGACCAGATGAGTTGTAGAATGACATCAAGGACATCCTACATGAAGAAAGCAAAAGGTCTCAAAAATATAAAGCAAAAAATATCAAAATGGATGTCAGAAGAGATTCTGAAACTTGCTCTTGAATAGAGAGTAGTTAAAGTAAATGGAAGAAATGACGAAAAAAACAAGTTGAAAAGATGATTTCAAAGGACAGTTTAAGAAGACGAAGTAAAGTTGTTATCATGAAATGCGCAAAGACCTAGAGTTAGAAAATCAACAGAGACTAACACACTCAGCATTTCTCAAGCTGAGAAAGCTGAAGTGAAAATTCAAACTTCGAGTTGCAATATTGAAGGATTCTATAGGTAAAATCATAGCGACCCCTCCTTGGGTTTCCGAGGCAGTATCACTACGGAAGTAGGATTGCCCAACCTTCCTTCCGAGGAGTGGCTGGTGGGTTTGAACC
>NW_006921703.1:1466066-1498513 GCF_000298275.1 Orycteropus afer afer | reverse complement strand
TGTGTGTTTAGAGAGAGAGAGAGAAATATCCCATTAACCATTTTTAAAAACCTCTTATTTGAGTACTGCTTTCACCATATTTATAAATTAATGGAAAAATGAGGGGGCTAAGAAGACCTGATATAACTACACAGATTTTATAAATGAACAATAAAAGCATTTGTTAAAGGGAAAAAAGAAGAAGAAGAAGAAGAAGAAGAAGAAGAAGATGGAAGGAGCACATGATGTCACCGTACCAAAAAGAATTGGTTGATGTTTGACCATTTTAGGAGGTACTATATGATCATCAACAGATGATATTTATGAAATATTTCTAAGCTGTACTGAAGAAAGTGGCATAAAACAAGGCTCCAGGAATCAACAGAATACCCATTTAGATGTTTCATCAAACAGATCTAATGCTGAAAGTGCTCACTTGCTTATGACAAAAAATTCGGAAGACAGCTATCTGACCAACCAACTGGAAGAGACCCATATTTGTGCCCATCCCAAAGAAAGGTAATCCAACAGAAAGCAGAAATTATCAAACAATAATCACTAATATTGGCTGCAAGTAAAACTTTGCTGAAAATAATTAAAGTGTGGTTGCAGCAGTGTATCTGCAGGAAACTGCCAGAAATTCAAGACAGATTCAGAAGAGAATGTGGAACAAGGGACATCAATGCAAATATCAGATGAATCTTGGCTGAGAGCAGAGAAACCCAGAAAAATGTTTGCCTGTGTATCATTGACTATACAAAGTGGATCATAACAAATTTTGGATAACATTGCAAAGAATAGGAATTTCAGAACACTTAATTGTGCTCACGAGGAACTAGTACATAGACCAAGAGGCAGTTGTTTCAACAGAACAAGAGATATTGCATGGTTCAAAATCAGGAATGGTGTGCGTCAGGATTGTATCCTTTCACCATATTTATTTAATCTGTATTCTGAGCAAATAATCCAAGAAGCTGAACTATATAAGAAGAATGTGGTGATGGAGGAAAGTCTCATTAACAACCTGTGATGTGCAGATGACACAACCTTGCTTGATGAAAGTGAAGAAGACTTGAAGCACTTACTGATGAAGATCAAAGACTGCAGACTTCAGTATGGAAAACAGCTCTGGTAGCATAGTGGCTAAGGCACTTGACTGCTAACCAGAAGGCTGGCTGTTCAAACCCACCAGCCACTCCTCGGAAGGAAGGTTGGGCAATCCTACTTCCGTAGTGATACTGCCTCGGAAACCCAAGGAGGGGTCACTATGAGTCAGGGCTGACTCGACGGCACATAACAACAACAACAAAATCCTTATAACTGGACCAATAAGCAACATCATGATAAATGGAGAAATGACTGAAGTTGTCAAGGATTTCATTTTACTTGGATCCACAATCAACACCCATGGAAGCGGCAGTCAAGAAATCAAACAATGGATTGCACTGAGTAAATGTGCTGCAAATAGCTCTTTAAAATGTTAAAGAGCAAAGATGTCACTTTGAAGACTAAGATACGCCAGACCCAAGCCATGGTATTTTCAGTTGCTTCATATACCTGTGAAAGCTGGACAATAAGGAAGGCTACATAAGAATTGATGCATTTGAATTATGATGTAATATATCATAGACTATCAGACGAATGAACAAATTTGTCTTGGGAAGAAATAAAGCTGGAATTCTCCGTAGAAGAGAGGACAGCCAGGCTTTGGTCATCTTATCAGGAGGGACTAATCCCTGGAGAAGGATATCATTCTTGGTAGAGTAAAGGGTCAATGAAAAAGAGGAAGACCCTCAACGAGATGGATTGACATAGTGGTTGCAACAATGGTATCAAGCATAGGAAGGATTGTGAGGATGACAGGCAGTGTTTCGTTCTGTGGTGCATAGGGTCTCTGTGAGTTGGGTGTGACTCCACAGCACCTAGCAAAAGGCAATGATCTCTTCTTAAGGATATTGCACCTATGTTCACGAGGGATATGGATCTGTGGTTTTTCATTTTCATAATGTTTTTGACAGGTTTTGGAATCAGGGTTATGTTGCTCTCATAAAGCAGTTAGGTGAGTGTTGCCTCCTCTTCTATTTTCTGAGACTTTATGTTAGATTGTTATTCTCTCTTCCTTAAATAGGGAATTCACTACTGAAACCATCTAGGCCCTTAGTTTTTTTAGAGACAAGGACCAGTTTTGACATCACATTTTATTCTGTCCCAATTCTCCTGAGAGAACATACAATAAACTCTTTCTTCTGATATCTCAATTAAAATTTTGAGCCATTGTTATTCAATGCAGTCATAGTGATTCTGAAAAATAACTAAGGAATTATCAAGGTCAAAATCTACACAATATTCATAGGAAAAAGAGCATTCTATTTTCTATTTGGATGAAAGATGACCTGAATGGTGCAGGAAAACTAAAAGCCAAATTCAGCAAGTCCAGATTTGAGGACCAATACTCCCAATGCCTTCCCAAGCACACTGAGTATCAACTTGTCTTTTCTAGCCCTTACACTCATAATGACCATCTGAGCCCCAAATTTCCAGCAAAAATAAAGCATCACTGAACCTGTGAAGACTTTGAAATTGATTCAACAAAGTAAAATCTGCCAAGAGCAGGCAGATTTGGATAATTACAGATGTACACTTTATTCATTTTATTTTATATGTTAACCTCCTCCTTGCAAAAATCAACTTAGATCTTCAGGACTCTATTTTACTCATATGTATAGCTGATTATATGCAAACTACTCCATAAAGAAGACATATATTTGCTTTGATTTGCCATTTTTTATTTTTCCATTCTTTAAGTCTCAGCAAAAAAATTTATTTATTCCATCTAAAGGACTGTTATGGATTGTACTGTGTCTCGAAAATATGTGGTGAGTTCCTGGCCCGTGTACCCATGGATGTGATCCTATTTGGAAATGGGTTTATCTTTGTTATGCTGATGAAATCAGACTAGTATAAGGTGGATCCTAAACCTAGACACTACTGTGTTATTAAAATGCAAAACAGAATATACACTCACGAGGCAAGATAGACACTAAAGAATTCCAGGGAACATCAAGAAACCCCATAGATCACCAGCAACGTGAGAAACTAGGAGAGAGGCTCACAGAAAGAATCAACACAGACAAAATCCTGATTTGGATTTTAGCCTCTAAAACTGTGAGAAAATTAATTTCTGTTGTTCAAAGCCACCCATTTTTGGAATTTCTGTTATCGCACTAGCTAACAAAGACTATGATAATGCCATAGTTTGAATGCATCAAAAAACTTTCAGGCCTCGGGACAGTAAAGGCTTCCCTATCCCTTACTGGCTTCCCATAACACTTTCCCACCTTTTGTAAGTAGACCCTTTATTAAAGTGTTTCAGTTAAACACACATACACTGTGTGAATCAGAGATGTATGTTTCTTCTCAGAACCTGACTGAACAAGGTCAATGATCAAGCTTGATACCAAAGGGTAGTTAAAAAAAAAAAAAAAACTCACTGCTGTGGAGTTGGATCTGACTCATAGCAACCCCTCCTTGGGTTTCTGAGGCGGTATCACTATGGAAGTAGATTGCCCAACCTTGACTATATAATCATGAGAATCATTTTTTGGCATTAGCCATTCAAAGTGCTAAAGATCTTTCCAAAAGGAAAGTTCGTCCAAAAATGTCCAGTTTTCAAAGATGACTACTTTGATGGAATCACTGTCCATCAAATTGGTAAAGTCCTGTATACTTGTTGTTTTTAAAGTCTCATATTATTATCACCTTGAGTTATATCTTCTCATCACTTCTCATAAGAAAATAAGTACCTAGGAATTTCTGAATGCATAATCAAATTTTTAGACTAGACAGGTCCAGATAAGAAAAACAGGAAATAATTTATTATTTAAAAGGTGAGAGAGATTTGAGGATTGATATGACAATATAGGTACTAAACCAAAAAAAAAAAAAAAAAAAAACCTCACTGCCTTGGAGTTGATTCTCACATATAGCGACCCCTTTGGGTTTCTGAGGTAAAAAATCTTTATGGAGGTAGGTTGCCCAGTCTTCCTTCCATGGATGGTAGGTTTGAATTACCAACCATCTGGTTAGCAAATGCCTTAGGCACTATGCCACCAGAGCTCCTTATATGGGGTACTAGGAAAGAAATAAGATTGTTTCTAAAAAAAAATGCATTTCATTAAGTAAACGTATGTAGTTATTTTCATGTTGTGAAGGGCAAGTGGTCTATGATTTGAGCTGTAAAATATACACGTGCTTAAATAATCATTTATTTCCTTAGACTTTTCAAGAATTAATTTTATTTTTTTAGAATATTGATGTTTAAGACAAAAATTGAAATCTAATCTGGTGGCTCGTTCTCTACTTGGAGTCAGTTAATTTCATAAAGCTGGTGTTAAGCTATCTTCTTTCTTTTCTAGGTACTTAGTGTACTACATTGAGCTGTTATTGTGGCTTCAAAATAGAGGACAAACATTTTGAACATACTCAATGTTTTTAATTTAGTTTTGCACAATCATAGAAATTAGAGATGGAAAAACTAGGTTTCTTCTCCTTAATATGAACTGAAGTCTTTTGTAGGGGCTTGATTCTCCTTTACTGATTAATGAAGCTAATGGGGAAAAAAGCCCTCTGGGCAATCACGCACATTTTTTTCATAATTTCTGGACTAGCGTTCTCTCTTTAATGCAGTACCATTACTCTTGTGATTTACCCTGGAATTCAAATAACAGCTCTTTCTCTTGGTGTTATGCTTTAAGAATATTAGTTGACAGAAGCGTTGTCTCTATCACTTGCAATATATTTGAACAAAAGATGTCACTTCCACTACCTATAATATCGAGATTGGCCTAGAAAAGGCAGAGACATGGAACTCTCCAGTATACTGTGTTTGGAGCCATGAAATCAAGCTGCCTTAGCCTTATTGTTGTTGTTGTTGTTATGTGCCATCAAGTCGGATCCGACTCATACTGACCCCTCCTTGGGTTTCCAAAGCAGTATCACTACAGAAATAGATTGCCCCATCTTCCTTCCAAGGAGTGACTGGTGGGTTTGAACCACCAGCCTTCTGGTTAGGAGTCAAGTGCCTTAGCCACTATGCTACCAGAGCTCCCAACATTCAGCCTGTCTTCTAGTTACATTTAATTCCTATGATAAAGTATAGACTCACATAGAATCCTATGTAGATTATTTTGTTAACAATGTTTTTGTATTTAACTCCTTTAATCTATCCAATAGCTTAATGTTTCTATTTCTCCTCCTTTTTTCACCCAAGACTCAAAATGGTCTTTTAAATATTATGTTACTTTGTAGATTCTCCTAGTTTTGCTTTCCTCTCAGGCTCACAGTTCCACATTAGATTCAAGTCGCTAAGGGGGACCTTGTAAATCATCAAGTTAGTAACCTCATTTTAGATATAAGGAAACTAAGTCCACAAGAGGAAGGGCAGCCGAGATGCTCCTTGGAAGGGAGAATGGCCAGACTTCCTCTCACCTACTTTGGTCATGTTGTCAGAAGGGACCATTCCCTGGAGAAGGATGTCATGCTTGGTAGGGTGGAGGGTCGACGAAAGAGGGGAAGGCCCTCAACAAGATGGATTGACACGGTAGCTGCGACAACGGGCTTAAGTATAGCAAGGATCGTGGATCTGGTGCAGGACCAGGCGGTGTTTCGTTCTGCTGTGCTGTGCATGGGGTCGTTATGAGTTGAAAATGACTCGACTGCACCTAACAACAATAACAACAAGCCCACAAGAGTGATTCGCCATCACTCCTTGCAAACTTTTTCCTGATATTCACTTATAAGATAGAATATACTGTACTTCTGAAAATAAAATTAAGAAACAGAGTATTTTCTATTTTCCAGGAGTTAAAGCCAAAAGTTTTTTAAAAACAATTTGAAATCCTACTGCAAAGATCTTATTTATTTCAAATCAGAGTTATTTCAAACACAAACTCATTGTTGAAGCTACCCCCATTCCAGTGTAAATAAATCGAGCACATATCGAGACTAATTTGACCCTTATTTTGTGCTATGATAGCTTTATTTTCACATATCTATCTTATCCTCCCAAACATATTTTAAGCTTTTTATTTTTTTTCTCCCAATATGCCTAGTCTTGTGTTGTCCATGTAATTAAGTAGACTGATTGGAGTTCCTCAGTGGAACAAACGGTTAAAAGTCCAGCTACTAACCAAAAGGTTGGCGGTTCTAATCCTCTAAGAGGCACCTCAGAAGAAAGGCCTGGCTATCGGCTTCTGAAAGTTCACAGTCATGAAAACCCTATGGAGCACAGTTTTACTCTACAATACATGGGATTGGCATAACTTGGAACTGATTCAGCAGCAACTGGGTTTTTGTTGCTGTTTTTATTTTTTATTTTGGGGGAGGGGTTCTTTTTTTTTTTTTTTAACTAGACTGACAGATGGAAGATATTGGCAACCCAGAATCCACAGCTCCTTTTTCCAATTCATCTGATGACAATGCAACATTGGTTTAAGGAAAATTAAATTTGTATTTATTCTGTTTTTAAAATATGCAGAGAGATGAGTTAGCTGTTCTTAGCTGAAAGAGCCCAGGACATATCTGATGAAAATATAACAGAGCTTAAAAGCAAACCAATCATTTGAATATCAGCATGGGAAGGACTCTAGTGGATCCCAACGTTCCTCTCTGATTCATCAGAATTTATAGTAAAGTGGATAAAAAGCTTCTATTTTAACCTAACCCATAAATTCCCAAATATAACTTATACGGTCTCTCTAGCTAGAAAAACTTCAAAAGAGTGATTCTAATGGAATAGACTTAGTGCTAATTATAAATGTCTCCTGTCTTATATATTATTTGGTATTTATTTCTCTGCTTTAAAAAAATAGTGATCATGATAAGAACCTCAATTTGTCTAACTATTAATCGTTAAATCTAGAAACGTTTCTTCTGTATTACTTGTATGGCATCCTTTGGAAGGAATTTTTAACCAATAGGAAAAAATTAAAGTTTATACTGGAGAACATTTTCCTAAGTCTATTTGGTCAGGTCAGAAGGTTTGGAATTTGGCAGTGCCTGTAAATTTTATTTAACTTCACTTCACATTGAAATATTGCTGAGTGAATAAAACTAAATAAGGGAATGAGAGAATGATTGATTATAAGTATTTTTAAAAAATATTTCCTAAAATATAAACAAAAAGATATCAGATAGTAAGAATGAGTTGAAAGACAAGAGAACTACTTAGTGGATTAAACAGAATTTTAGAAAAAACAGATGCTGACAAAGTGTATAAAATGAAAAGAAAGACTTGAATAGAATTCTTTTATTACCTCATGGATACAGCTGACATTTTCTTATCTACAGAATATAGTTATTCATTGTTCAGATGGACACTAATAAAGGAACATTAATTGTGAGGATGGTGCAGGACTGGGCAGTGTTTCATTCTGTGGTACATAAGGTTGTTATGAATCGGAGCCAACTCAACAGCATCTAACAATAACAACAGGCCTGACTGTGGTTAGCCATGATAATAATGAGCCTTTCTAGGTGAAGCTGGGGTGAAGAGGACTGAGGACAGAGCTCTGATGACAGAAACAGACATGAAGTAGCAACCTTGGCATAAGCCTTTACCCATAAGAACCTAGCCTAATCAGAGGGAGAAAGGGCATATGTCTGGGCTGCTACCCACTCTTTGAGAAGTTCTGTGATTAGGAAAGCTGGGATCTGGATCTGCCTTTGGCAATCTTTCAGCAACACAACTATTCAGGATTAGGAGCACTTGGAGGAATTCCTTCTATGGCAGCCTGTGTAAGGGCTACCACATAACTGTACCACCATGCAAAGTTGAAAATGCTCCATGTGGAACCAGAAATAAGGGTTAAAAATAATGGTGAGTGCTCACTTCAGCAGCACATATACTAAAACTGGAACGATACAGAGAAGATTAGCATGGCCTCTGTACGAGGGTGACATGCAAATTTGTGAAGCGTTCCATATTTTTAAACTAAACAAAAATAAATAAATAGATAGATAAATAGAAATAATGATTGAGGTTATATGTGTGATGTGGGGATGTGCATAAGCTTGTTCAGAAGGCTGGAAATGAGCCAAGAGTCACATCAGTCCTAAATGAAATTCCTAATTGACTCAGAACAGTTCATTATGCAAGCACACAGGATTTGGGGTTGCATATTATTTTTTGATTCCTTATTTGGGTTTCTTAAGCCAAAAAACAGATATCCTTTTTGAGGTGTTTGCTCATTGTGTGCTGTCACGTGAACTGAAGATGGAAAAGCATATCATAGAGTCCAGGGTCCTATTCTTGCTCTGTGATCTCAGACAAGTACGTGCCTTCTCTGAGTCCTTGTGCCTCACCGATGAAATGAAGCAATGACACCACATGCTCTCTCAATCCCGATAAGCTCTGACAGCCCAATTTTGCAGCCAGTCCTAAAGCAATTGGCACTTTGCCCTCAGTTATGACTTCAGGATTACATGAGGCTCACAAAGAAGAATTTATTGGATGTGCATTTCCTGTATTTTCCAGAGCAGTGTGAGGACAGATTCATTAGATTATTGATTTAAGGACACTGTGACTCTTGCCTCATTTTAACTTCAATGACAGAATAAACACAAAGGGAAATTGTAAAAACTAAGAGTGAAATATCTCCGATTATTTCAGACTTAATGGAATTAAAAATAGAAACAACACAAAGAGAAGTTTAATCATAATTATTTAAAGCAAATGGCCAGAGCAGTTGAGGTTAGACCCAAACAGTGTGCTTGCCAGGCTACCCTGAGTGTCCTGGTTGTTTTTTAGGTCTCTCTACAGGACCCCCAGCATATCTTACCAACAATTGCATGCTCCATTAAGCACTTGGCAAAGGACTGGATAGACATGTGTGACCCAGACGTTTCCATGGAAGGTTTGTCCTCCCAGATGGAGCGCTCTTCTTAAGAATGTGTGCAGGATTAAGATGTCATCCTTCGTTTCAGAGAATACAGTGTTGCACGAAATAAATGCTCAAGTTCATGTTTCAGTTAAAGGATTCTGTGACTGTAGAGGACAAGTTAATAAATGGCATCCTTTACTTCACAAAAGTTATCTCTAGTCCATCTAAATTGGAAGATTGTTGACAATAGCCACTATGATGGACTCAAACATACCAACAATCACAAAGATGGTGCAGGACTGGGCAACATTTTGTGTTTTTATCTATAAAGTCTCTGTGAGTCAGAGCCAACTTGATAGCACCTAACAACAACAACCCTGAGTAAAGATGGAACAAGTTGAAAAGATTAAATACTCATGCGCACACACACACACACACACACACACAGATTACCACTTTGTCTTACATTTTTCTTCAGTAAATAAAAAAATCACTACAAATATATGAAGACCCATACCTAACATGTATGGAGGTCCACCACGTTCTCTTCCCCATCTCCATCCTATACTTTGAGGAGTCTTATGTGCTTATAGTGACAACACACTTAGCACTCAAAAAGACAGAAACAGGAACAAAGCCCATGCAGGCTCTGGTAGTAGCCCCTTAGTTGGAGAATTCTGAGATTCTGGGTACTCAGAATATGGCCTAGAAGTGGAGCATGAGCTCCATGTGAGCATCTTCCCTTGGCTCCTCAGGTTCCTCACCCAGTGGGGAAGAACAGACACAGTTGAATTGGCACAGGTACACCTCTCTCACGATGCATTTATATTCTTTCTCCACATATAATAGTGTACATATCTTTTCATGGTTTCCCTAAATACCCACCCAACTCTAAATGTCTCAGCACCTCAAAAGTTGTCTCTCTTGGAAGATTTAAAGCCTAACAGTATACTGTAATGTCTGTGACACACTAGAAATTTATTGGGACACACTAGACTGGATTTATGGAGTTAAGAGTAAAAAGCCTCTTTTATATAGAAGAGCTCAAGATGTAAAATAAATACAATCAATGTTTCACTGAGAAACAACTACATACAGCTATTCATATTAATGAGATACAGAAATGCATAATCACTGCTCTATCTTCATTTAATAAACTCCTCTAAAAGACCAATGCAAATTCTATGACTGTAGGTGCCATGTTTGTCTACCAGATGATCAACAAATATCTGTTAAATGAAGACATTTAATTCACTCTCTTACTCTGCAAAACTTCAGCGTCTTTACTCTAAACAATTGGTCTAATTCCAGAGCCTACATAATAAAGTAGACCTGTGTTTCCTATCCCTTGTCTCTTTCTGTGATTGGAAATGTTTTTAATCTCAGGAAATGCATGTAGCAACATGATGGTGGCATTGTTTGCTCAGCTATTCTTAATTATGAGGTCCCGATTTTCTTATGCAGGACTTTTCAAAAGCTTTTGGTTTCAGGCAACAGACTCTGCCCTGGCAGCAGCAGCTGTGAGGAGACAACTGTCAGACAGAAGGACAGTTGAGGGTGAGGAAACTCAGTCATCATCACTTGGTCAGAGTATCTTCATGATGCATCAAAGTGTCCTGCAGTGTTAGCTGGGAAGAAACCAAGATGCACAGCCTTTCAAGTTAGTTTACTTGCTCTTGTCATCTTTTCCTTCTTAAACTCCATGGCACTGGGAAGTCCACACACCAAGCCAAACAACTGCTGAAACAAAGGCAAGAGTGCCAGTGGGGACATTGGAAAAGTAAGACCCTTCTGGAAGATTAAGGGCATAAGAAGTATTTTAGATGTTTTTTTCTTTTGACACTGCAAAGACCTCTGACTCTTATATATATATATATATACATTTTTTTTAATTGATACTTGTAGTCTCATAGTTAAATATCAAACTAAAAATATTTTTGAAACTACAAAGTTGCAAAAATATTTCCAAAACATTTAGCAATTTAGTTAAAAGATCTATAAGGATATAAAATTGTCATTATGGTGAAAAGAGCATGGGCAAATTGGACACTGCCACAAGTACACCGCTACTACACTGCCCCTCACCTTAGACTGGGACCCCTCAGTCCTCTCCACCATCCAACCATGAATAGAGTTAATGTGACGATGCAGGGAGCTTTTTGACAACTGGAAAACTGGTCAGTTCCCTTGATATATAGTGAATTATTTTCAATATCACTACTGAGTATGATTCTAACTCTTTAAAACTTTATATACAGAGAGCACTCTGGTGCTATAGTGGTTAAGGCATTTGGCTACTAACCAAAAGATGCATGGTTCAAAGCCACCAGCTTTCCACGGAAGAAAGATCAGGCAGTCTGCTTCTGTAAAGATTTATAGCCTTGGAAACCCAATGGGGGTCACTATAAGTCAGAATCAACTCAATGGCAGTGAGTTTGTGGGGTTTTTTTTTTTTTTTTTTCCCTATCTATCTATCTGGGAGCTCTGGTAGCATAGTGTCTAAGGCACTTGACTGCTAACCAGAAGGCTGGCGGTTCAAACCCATCAGCCACTCCTCGGAAGGAAGGTTGGGCAATCCTACTTCCGTAGTGATACTGCCTCGGAAACCCAAGGAGGGGTCACTATGAGTCAGGGCTGACTCGACGGCACATAACAACAACAACAATCTATCTATCTATCTGTCTATCATTTATCTATCTATACATATGATATATGAGTGTGTGTGTGTGTGTGTGTCAAAAGAGAATACACAAAAATGCTAGCAATTATTCTGAGACTTATAATTGTGAGTGGTTTTCATTTTCTTCTTTATATTTTTAGGTTCTTCACAGTTTTCTACATTCAGTGCTTGTTACCTGTACTGTCACACACACACACACACAAAAAAAGATTAACACTATTTGTTAAAAGAGAGAGACTCTTAAAGGAAAATAAAATTATCCTAATTCACCCTTATCTAATTCATTCCTGGGAGCAATTTATTAAATCTGATATGTACTAAATTCAATAAATGTGTCTTGGGTGCCTACTATGAACCAACATTATTGGATACCAAGTAATATAAATCATGACCTCTGTCAAGTCTATTTGGGTGGTAAAGTAGTCACACACACACCTTTCTAAGCTTTGCTCAAATGTTACCTTCCCAAAAAAGCCTACCCTACACATCCTGTTTAATACTGCAGTCCACCTCTATCCCAGCATTCTGCATTCTCTTTACCCAGATCTACCTTTTATTTTTCCTTAATACTTAGCACCTTCTATAAGAGCCCTGAAACAGAGTTAGATGGTAGGGTATTAGCAGAACCCATGAATCTGTAGGCTATCAGAGGAGAAGAAAAGAACAGGGGCTAGAAGATTCCAAGAAAATTCTGTTGAGTAAATGGGGCCAAGGGATGAGGAGGGAAGACAATATCAGACTTGAAATAAATCTGCTACAAGTGGCTACCAACATACAACAACTGATCTCTATTCACCTGGAACCATGAAAGAAGGAAACCCAAGAATTGGAGAAGGAAATGAACTGCATCTCTAATTACTTCTATGAACTTCCTTTGCCATGAGACCAGAAGAAATTATTGGTACCTTGCTACCTGTTCTGGATAACTAGTGCTACTGACAGGAATATACCAAAGTGGGATGGTCTGAAGAAACAGCAGTTTATTCTCTCACAGTTTGGATACTTTAAGTTCAAATTCAAAGTGCCAGGCTCTAGGGGCTGGGTAAAAGCCCCTCAACCTTGGCTTCAGCTCTGCCTCCTGCTCTCAGCCCACTGGAGCTAGAAGCTTTTCTTCATTCAGACAGCTATTGGCTGCTGAAGCTAACAAGCCCAAGGTTGACAAGTAAAACAGCACACTCCCAATGTTACCAAACCACACGGCAGGCCATTATCTCAAGTCCATTAGAGTCCCAAGGTTGGCAGAGCATGGCAGGCTGCTGAACAACGACATGGTTACATGTAGGGTTCAAGCGTGCCATAAGCTAGAGACCATTCCTAAAGCTGCTGCTTATACATGGGAAGCAGACCACATCCCTAAGGCAGCTCTCAACTGCTCCCAGTAGATTCCACCATGGAGTTGATTACCAGTCTCATCAGGGGGAACACTACATCTAGCTCCCCAGCCACTCATCCAGGTCTAACCAAGTTGACACACAAACTTAACTACCACAATTCCACTCCTTGTCAACTTGGCACCTGTACAGATCTTCACTATGTGGCAACTGTACAGATCTCTCTCACTGGGTGGCTCCAGTCCCCTAGTTCCTGAGTGGCGACCTCACCCCCTTGGCCTGGTGGGACCCTTTTCCTCTCCCTCTTGGGCATGGCAGCCCTGCCCCCTTGCTCATGGGCAGCAGCTATGGCTCCATCCCACTAGCTCCCATGAACGAGCAGCCTCACACTCCAGAAGCAAGTTCATGAAGGCCTGGCTCTTTGAAACCTGTTGTGGTTCCACCTACAAAGGCCATGGTCCTACCCTTGAGGCTGAGGTAGTTCTGCTTCCCGTTTCCTTGGTCTCTCCGCTTCTGCCAATTAATGCCCAAGGGCAACCCACTCTGCCAGGAATATTCCTGCCCCAAAAGACATTTAGCTTTATTGCTTCATTGGCTGGCCAACCTGCTATTCCATTTCAAACCGGTCTCTTCTACCAATTAATGCACGA
Organism: Orycteropus afer afer; assembly: GCF_000298275.1. NCBI lineage: Eukaryota > Metazoa > Chordata > Mammalia > Tubulidentata > Orycteropodidae > Orycteropus > Orycteropus afer. Next base: position 1,484,994 of record NW_006921703.1, on the reverse strand, counting down.
AGGCAACCCACCCTGCCAGGAAGCTGCCTACCCAACGGCACCCATCTTTCTCCTCTGTGGGCTGGTAAGCCTGTTGCTATTTCATTCCAGCCTCTGGGCTCTGCTCCTGCCACCTCTCATGCCATATGCTAGGGTCTCTCTGCCAGGGTCTCAGGTGAAGGACACATTCCACTCCTGTTTCCACATTTTAGGTGTCTGTTAGAGCAGCACCCCACTCCTGGTACCATATACTGTTCTGGAGACCTAGTGCTACTCTGACAGGAATATACCAAAGTCAGATGGCTTAAAGAAACAGGAATTTATTCTCCTACAGTTTGGAGACTTTAAGTTCAAGTTCAAAGTGCCAAGCTCTAGAGGCTGGGTGAAAGCCCTTCAACCTTGGCTTCAGTTCTGTCTCCTGCTCCCCGCCCACTGGAGCTAGAGGCTTTTCTTCACTCAGCAGCTACTGGCTGCTGAGACTGACAAGCCCAAGGTTGACAAGTGAAACAGCACAGTCCTGATGTTACCAAACCATACAGCTGGCCATTAACTCAAGTACATTGAAAGTCCCGAGGTTGGCAGAGCATGGCAAGCTGCTGAACAATGACACAGCTACATGCAGGGTTCTAGTGTGCTATAAGCTAGAGACCATTCCCAAAGCTGCTGCTTATATACGGGAAGCAGACCACATTCCCTAAGGCAGCTTATTCAGCTGCTCACAGTAGATTCCACCATGGAGTTGATTACCAATCTCATCATGGGAAATACTACATCCAGCTCCCCAGCCACTCAACCAGGCCCAGCCAAGTTGACACACAAACTTAACTACCACACTACCCTTACTGAACATTTTGATCAAGGACACAATAGGTGGATCCTGATTAGAGGGAAGGAAATGTAGAACAGAACTTCAAATCTCATGGAAGCCAGACTTACTTGATCCATTGAGAGGAGGTGAACCCTTGAATCTATTATCCTGAAATAATCTTTAAACCTTGAACTAAAGCTATCCTATGAAGGCACCTTTAAACTAAGCAAAGTTTAGCTCAGTTAATAAAGAATGTCAGCCTTGAATATTGCACTTTTTAAAAGAATTATCTATTTGAGATCAAATTGACAATAGTAACTCTAAAGCACAGACGAGAACATTAAGGGGTACAGAGAGTTAATGATGGTGAAACAATATGACTAGAGATCATGAGAATGTTGAAGTAGTGGAAAAATGTAACCAATAGCATTGATTTGAACATGTAGAAATTATTGAATGGGTGTATTTTTTGTGTATATTTTCACCAAAAGCTTTAAAAAAAAAAAAAGAAGAAGAAGAAGAAGAAGAAATTTACATTTCCAAATACCCACTTCTTGGAAAGAAATAAAAGACCACAAATATCAAGCTTATTTTATTTTTTTAATTGAAGGGAACTTCAGTCATCAGAGGAATTACGTAACTTGTCATAAATGCAGGTATCCAGCAATTGAATTCTTTAATTCCTAGCTTGGTGGTTACAGGTTAAAATTCACCAAACAGAAATCAACCTGGGCTTGAATTCAGGTCCCATATGTGTTACCTCCGTGATCTCAGGCAAGTAATACAACATCTTTATGACTCATTTTCCTTATCTATAAAGTGATGATGAAAACAGAGCCCACTAAGGGATTGCCGGAGAGGGAGACAGTGGAAGACTTCACCCAATGCCTAGAATGGAGCAAGGCTTTATTTGATAAATGGTGGCTGCACCGAGAGAAAGGGAGCAAATACTTGACATTTGTCAAGTGCATCCCCGGCACACTAAATCATCGACCTCCCTCTAAGGTCTGAAAGCATTCAGCTGCTCCCTGCCTGCCTTTTATCAGTTCCTCTGTGTGTAGGGCTGTAATGACACCCCACACAGAGGCATTGGCAACATCTGTTGCTGTGTAAAACATGCATCTTTATGAACCACCCTCCCTCTCTCCCCAGAGAGCCTTCCTTTGTTTTGCCTGTCCCTGTAATCTCATTGTGCATGTGTTACAGATGCTAGAAGAACAAGTGAGAAAACTTGAGTGGAATCATGCACTCAGCGAGTGAAGATGTCCTCAGTATCCAGGGATGAGGAGAAATCCACTGCAAACAGCTCTGCTTTCCCCACCCCCACACTTTGAGAATACACCTGGAACTGCTCAACTTGTAGGAATAATACCCAAAGTGACCACATTCCCCTACAGCTATCCAGAAGTCCCTCAGCACAGTCATTTTCTCATGAAAGATAAGAAAAACTTCCTTAAGAATGCCCAGTTATGAGGGGTACGTCTGAGGTGGAGAGTGTTTCAAGTACCAAACAGCATTAAGAAGATCTCAGAGAAGAAGGTGGCAGACTCTTCAAAAAATCCATTTGACCCTAACACCCAAGCCTCAATATTTTCCTAAGCAAGATATCATTCCTCTTGGTAGTCCTCAGAGAAATTAAGAGAACATATGTTCCACAGATTTCTTGAGTTTGGTTTCCCCTCTATGGGACTACAAAGGTCAACTGTCTTCTTGTCCCAAAGGGCAACAGTTGTTTGTGATGACAGACCATATGTGTTAAAATCTTCTCTCCTTGAATATGGGACTGTCAACTTGTGAAACATTTATATTCCACTGGTCACAGTCACCTACATAGAAATTCAGTTTTACATTTACATTCATCTAGCCCTCAAATGATGCGTCACTTGATCCCCAAAATTAGGACATTCAGCTTTTTATTTCCTCAACAATTCAAGCAAAAACTCAAATAATACCACAAATCTAAAATGAGAAAAAAACATTGTAATTTTTGGGCCCCAGAACTGAATGTCTTTTTTTTTTTTTAACTGAGGCACAAGTTACAAACATAACATTAACCATTTTAAGGTGAACAACTCAGTGGCATTTAATACATTCACAGTGTTATGGAACCATCAACTCTATCTGTATTCTCGTTACCCAAATAAAACACTACACCCTTTAAACCTGAATGTATTTTTCTAACTCAACTTTAAACAAAGGATTTTTTAAGCTCTTGAATCTATCTAAAAGAGACCAAAATCTATTCATGTTCTCTAACTATTAATCTGGAACTAAACTAGAATTAAAAAAAGAAGAAGAAGAAAAGAAACAAATGGGCCAAAAATCAACACTTCATTCCGTGTAACTAAAGCAGTGGTAAAACATCCTGATGTCACATGCTTCTTATATAGTGCAGTGGGGCATGGAGGCCTGAAAACAATTTGATGGTACTAGATTAAAAACCAAAAACTCTTTGCCATCAGTTCATTCCAACTCATGATGACCTCATGTGTTACAGAGAACTATTCCTTACAGTTTTCTTGGCTATAATATTTATTGAAGCAGTGCATCATACTTTCTTCTATGGTGTCACTAGGTGGGTTTGAACAGCCAACCTCTGAGTTAACAGTTGAACTCAAACTGATTGCACCACCCAGGGACCATTACTAGAAGAAAAGGCCAAAAGTGGTAGAAAGTGGAGGTTTAAGCCACTGTTCAAAGGGAAATAAGTAATTCAGAATAAATGAGAAATGAGACCAGAGGTCCATAATAGTAAAATGTCCCAATTAGATAAGGTCAGAAAGAGGTCATGAGTCAGTACCAAGTAACCAACCATAGGCCAGACATAGGTAAGTGTGAGGATCAGCAAAGTAACCAGCTACGTAGATATGAGAAAACCAAGTGGACTCAGATCAAAGGCTGGTAGAAGCAGGAGTCCAGAGTCCAAGTCAGGAACCTGAAGGCTAGGAAGAAATGGAGGAAGAGACCATAAAATGTAAGAAAACAGATAAAAAGGACTAATACCAAAAAAGACCTTGATAATGGGGGAAAATTCTCTGACTACTAAAAAAAATGAGAGTTGATCTCCAAGGATCAGCATAGGCCAAGCTGTCTTAGGCTTAAATGGTCAGGGAGTCACTACCACAGTTTCCTGAAGGCTGTCCCAACCTGCAAACTGGGCTTCAAGGTTCCACATCCCACATACAGCTTACCAACTCGAGCGTGCCTTGTGAATGAATAAATGAATAGGTTTTTGCAGCTCTGAAGTATGGGTGTGCTATTTCTGTTTCTACATATACTAAAACCCACTGCCACGGAGTTGATTCCAACTCACAGCGACCCTGTCAGGCAGAATAGAACTGCCTCATAGAGTTTCCAAGGCGATAAATCTTTATGGAAGCAGACTGTCCATTTTTCTCCCACAAAGCAGCTGGTAGGTCAATTGTGACTCGCAGTGACCCCATGTGTGTCAAAGTAGAGCTGTGTTCCATAAGATTTTCGATGGCTGATTTTCCAAAAGTAGTTAGGTCTTTCTCTCAAGAACCTTTGGGTGAATCAAACCATCGACTTTTTGGTTAGCAGCCAAGCATTAACTGTTTGCACAACGCAGAAACTCCAGTCTAGTAAATAAATCCACTGCCATAGAGTCAACTCCGATTCATAGTGACCCTATAAGATAGAGTAGAACTGCCCTGTAGGGTTTCTAAGGCTGTAAATCTTTACCAAAACAGACTGCCAAGTCTTTCTCTCATGGAGCAGCTAGAGGGCTTGAACTACCAAACTTTTGATGAGCAGCTGAATGCTTTAAACACTGCACAACAAGGACTCCTAATTCGGTAAACACTGCCTACTTTTTCTCTTTAACTCTATCTAGAGGACATCTTTGATTCTAAACTTAATACAGGTGAGTAAAGGATATTTTAAGAACAATATGCAATGTAGTAAGGAGCTCTGGTAGCATAGTGGCTAAGGCACTTGACTACTAACCAGAAGGCTGGTGGTTCAAACCCACCAGCCACTCCTCGGAAGGAAGATGGGGCAATCTACTTCCGTAGTGATACTGCCTCGGAAACCCAAGGAGGGGTCGCTATGAGTCAGGTCTGACTCGACGTCACACAACAACAACATTCATGCTTCCACATATCTAAGCACAAAGCATGCATAGAAAGTTCTGATATCACTGAGGAGCAGCTAAAGGGGCATTTGCCACCAGGATTCTTTTCTGGATATCATTGCATATCCTTGTCCCCAAAGGCTGCTTTGCCTTATATGATTATTCTTTTGGAAGGACTTTTTAGATGAAATCTCTCACCTCCTTAGAAATGAGTCAGTGATCTCCCACTGTCGATAAAATAAAATCCATATCCTGGCCTAGCTTTCAAGTCTTTATTTTCTGCTATCCCCCTCCATATACCCTTCATACTAGTCATGCAGAGAATAGCTATTTTCACCTGTGGGGAAGTGTGTCACACTTTCTCACCTCTATGTCTTGTTCATGCCGTTTCTCAGTGTGGGACATCCTCTTCCTGGGATTGAATTCCACCTCTCCAAGATTGAGTCTCCTCCTTGGACAATTGCTAGTTCCAAGTGGCTTAATCTCTTACCACCAAACTTGAAATTCACTGCCATTGAGTCGATTCTGACACATAGTGACCCCCTTTGGGTTTCCGAGGCAGTGAATCTTTATGGAAGTAGATTGCCCAGTCTGCCTTCCATGGAGTGGCTGGTGGGTTTGAACTGCCAACCTTCTGGTTAACAGTCAAATGCCTTAGGCACTATCCCACCAGAGCTACTCTAGTACATTTTCTGCACACCCTAATTTTGGTTCAGATGATCACCCAATCTCATTTGGTGCTGGAGAATTGTGTTAATTATATAACACTCTCAAGGGATTCACCTAATACATGAATAAAGTGCCAAGATGAGATAGACAGAAAGAATACAATTAGGGACATGTCTGGATGACACACAAACCTCTGCATAAAAGCTTAAAAAGTGTTCTACCAGGTGGAAGGAAGGTGTGACTACATACGGGCAGAACAAGGGAGGTTCTTGGGTGATGAAACTGTTCTGTATCCAGATTGTAATGTCAGCATCAATCCACTGTTGTTGTTGTTGTTATGTGCCATCAAGTCAGACCCAACTCATAGCGACCCCTCCTTGGGTTTCCGAGGCAGTATCCACAGAGGTGTTGAAATTTATAGAACTGAGCACCAAAAGAAAGAAAAAGTCAATTTTGCTGTATGATAACTTATATTCTTTTAAAGAGTTCTAACAGAGAACTATATTAATGATTAGCCTTATTTTTCTAAAAACAGCAATCAATGGGATCTAATATTGACTTGTCTTTTATATTCACCCAGCTCCGAGGAGATAAACAGTATTGGTTGTGTGTGGAGGGGGTGGGCAGCAGGGTGAGATGAAGGTTTCATGCCAAACAATACAGTAGTTAGAAAACTTTGGCCTTTAGAATATGTAGCACCAGACTTAATTTGCAATTTCCTTTCACACATACATTAAAAGTAGGCCTTAATAGAAATATAACATGCAGATTTATATATAGCCTTTCTTCACTTGATGGAGACCTTTATAGTTCTTTTCATTCCTTATTTTTTATCTAATTAGTGTAGTTATTTTAACTAAACCTGGCTGTGGGTGACGCAGGCAATTTGTTTCAGAGCCATAAAACTATGCATGTTTTTATTGTTATTAGAGTTCTCCCTAGTATGCACTAACCTCATCATTTGTGACATACTTTATCAAGTTAATAATTCATTTCTATACTATTAGTGACGTGATCCAGACACATGAATCATAAATTACCTAATATAGTATCTTTTCCTTATTTCTTCATGTTAATCTCATTTCAGTCCTCACCTAATTCTGTAGCAATCCTAATTGAAATCTGTAACAATCCTAATTGAAATCCACAAGGGGTACTTAAAATTCAGGCCCAAGTGAGAAAGGATTTAAATGAGTGCTTAATGGAACCCAGAGACCTGCTAGATTTAAAAGCTGCCTAATTCCTGGGCAGGTTATAAAAGACATTCAATGGTGAAAAGGTGCAGCCCAGAATCTCTTACTGAGAGTCATGGTGGCTGGGTCAAAGCTGTTATTTTATTTTATTTATTTTTTTAACAGACCATGCAAAGACAAACAATAGGTAAAAACTCCGCTCTGTTAAAAGTTCTAAAAAGCACTTTCATTCAACCAGGTTATACAGATCATATGTTTTATGATGTGTCTATTTTGCGTAACAACAATTGAGGTGTATAATCAGCAACAAAAATGAGTGAAATGTGGGGTTTGGAAAATTCTTAGCAAAGTGTTCATGCCAAATTAACTCCCATGCTAAATCAATGTACTCTATGCACATGAAGTCACTGGGTTTTAGAAGGTAAGATTCTAAGCATTAAAACAAAATATTTGTTACTTCAGTTCCCTTGCCTCAATTGAGATTGCTTTGCTAGAGGGTATTTGACCTTGGGCAAATTTAATAGTGATGGCACTGTAGTTAAGGCATTGGGCTGCTAACCAAAAGGTCAGAGGTTCAAAACCCATCAGCTGCTCCACAGAAGAAAGATGGGGCTGCCTGCTTCGGTAAAGATTTACAGACTTGCAAACCCTATGGAGGTCGCTATGAGTTGGAATTGACTCAATGGCAGTGGGTTTGGTTTCTGGTAGGTTAAAACTAAAAATCATTAGACACAAAAGGGCTTTCCAATTACATACATTTAAGCATTTACAGGGAGCTCTGGTAGCATAGTGGCTAAAGCACTTGACTGCTAACCAGAAGGCTGGCGGTTCAAACCCACCAGCCACTCCTCAGAAGGAAGGTTGGGCATCCTACTTCTGTAGTGATACTGCCTCGGAAACCCAAGGAGGGGTCGCTATGAGTCGGGGCCGACTCGACGGCACATAACAACAACAACAACAACAACAAGCATTTACAGCTTTAAAATACCTAACCATATTTTCCAATATTGGCTTGAAATTTTTCTTTCTCTGGGAAGGATTTTAATGATAAGATACAAGAACCCTCCTCCCTAAGGCAGGCAATGATATCTTTCCCAGATTCTTCTGTTGAATTCTCCCTGAAAAATTCTGGATCAAAAGTCTAAGGAAATTCCTGCCTAGAAAGGAATATAGCTCTGGAAACATTAAAACTCTCAGTTTCACAGTATAACATACAAATAACCACCATGTGTATAAATAAGGAAGCACTCTGCTCAGTTGAAAAACTGCAGTGATATAAACTATAATAATAAATCATAGCCATAATTATGAGCAGATCACATTTTGGGCCTATTTTCTGGTACTGCTTACTGACCCTGTAAGAAAATATACCAAAAACCAAACCAAACTCACTGCTGCCGAGTTGCTTTGACTCATAGCGACCCCTCCTTGTAGGACTGAGTAATCATCAGCTCAGTAAACCAGCCATGAAACATGGTCCTGTGTCTAGCACCTAGAAGGAATCAAGGTGATTCTAAAGGAAACCAGGCAATGGAACTAAGAGAAACGGTCTCATTCTCTCTCTTTCTCCTTTCCAGCCATCTACATTTAACTCTGTTATTGGAGGACTTCAAGATCATTTCTCCTGGCTTTCACATTTTCTTTGCCTGATGATAATGATCTCAGTAGTACCAATCCACCACCAGTGATAATCTCACTCCAAATTTATATTCCAACAGTGGTAATGGATTCATGCAGATTCACCCACATTCTTACCCACCAGCCGCTCATCGGAAGGAAGATTGGGCAATCTACTTCCATAGAGATATCGCCTCGAAACCCAAGGAGGGATCACCATGAGTCAAATCAACTCAACAGCAGTGAGTTTGAGTTTTTTCTTGGTTTATATAGCTATGTCAAGTAAAACACATACACAAGCTCCCAAAATGACTCTGCCTCAGTAACAGCAGACATGAAACTTTTCTAAATACTTACTTACCTAATTATCGTTGTTAGTTGCTGCCAAGTCAGTTCCGACCATGGCAACCCTATGTGTGCAGAGCAAAACTGCTCCATAGGGTTTTCAAAGCTGTGACCTTTTAGAAGCAGATCACCAGTTCTGCCTCTGGCTGTGCTCAAACTGCCAACCTTCCAGCTGGTGGCTGAACACTTAACTGTTTATTCTACCTAGGGACATACTTAACCCATCTTCCTTCTACAGAGTAGCTGGTGGGTTTGAACTGCCAATCATCTGTTTAGCAGTCAAATGCCTTAGTTACTACATCACAAGAGTTTCATTACTTACCTAATTAGGAATCTAAAAATTAACTTTATAAATAAGACTACTAGAACTATTTTTTTGCTTTAAATGTTTGCATTTCAAGCAAATGATTCTTCAGTCATTAATTTTCTTTTGGAATTGCCTCATTTCTCTGCTGTATCTCAGCATGATGTTGCTGAATGAAAATTTGCAGACTATCCACTTTACCTCTGCATTGTACAGAATGAAAAGATCTAGATGACTATGAACCTTGATAAGGAAGACAGAACTTGGTAATAAGAAAACCAGGAGTTGAACACTGCTTTTGACTTCTAAGCTAATGTCTTTGCACTATTCCAAGAAGACTGCACTGCTTTATAACTTAATTACCTAACAAAAAAAAGTAAAAGGGAGAAAAGTCTTCCATCCTTTTGAATTAACTACCATGAGAATCTCACTTTACTCTTTTACAGTTTTTGTGTCTAAGATCCCAGATAGATTCATCTGTGTTTATCCAGTTTGAAGTAAAGAAGATGTGGCAGTTTATCTGAGCAATGTAAACAGCCTCAAAATAGATACTGAAAATGTTTGCTTTTGCACATCATGATTTGTTAAGTTAAAAATTGAACAATGGCTGGAGACCCATGATCCCTCAGCTAAGACACCCTCTGCTAGGTTCCTGATAGCAATGCAAGCTCAGAGAGGAAGACTGGGAAAATGTACTCTTTTATTACCCAGAGGCCTTTGCTCCACACCTATGATAGCTTGTCTATTTATGTCAAGGCCAGAGGGACATTCAACTGTCCTCTGATTCCCTTACTTCTCCAGGCCACAACAAAGTTTCCTCTTCATCTTATCACTGATGACAAACTAAGTGTAGCTAGTCCAAGAAAACATGTCAAGGGAAAGCAAGAGTTTTCTTGTAGGCCTAGGTTTGATCTGAACTCTCACACCAGGCCTCTTCAAGCAGGACAAACTCCCTATGGAAGAAAAACACAAAATGAGATCACTGCAAGTCCACACCTTGAACTCATTCCTCAATTATACCAAAAGTTCCAGAATCTCATTCTGTGGGCCAATAAATAAATACCTCCTTGACTTTGATCCATTTTTATCTAAACCCCTTCCCTTGTTTGGGTACAGGGGATGGAAAAGTAAACACAAAACTTTATTCTGCCACTAAAGTTAAACTCTATGTAGCTCTGCGCTGTGTAGACACACACTGAAATAGAAGCCTACATGGCATACAGTTAGCATCATCCTTCCCCTGATTTTGATTGATAGAAATGAGCTCTTCACTCTCCACCTTCCACCAAACAGCCATTTTCTTATGCTTAGGTATAAATGATGAAGACTATCCATCCACTCTTCAAACATATAATAAAATCCTCTTCTTTATCTGAGATTCTTAAACTTTAGTTTAAGAACTAAAGTTTAGTTTCCTGAGCACTAAAACATCCACTTGGAAGTGTGAAAAGAACATTGGGGTGTAGGGGCAGGGTGGAGAACAAAGCTCTTATTCCTTCTCTTGGAATTCAAGTCCTTACCCACTTTCAAGCTTCTTTTGTTAGCTATAGTTCATCTCAGCATGTTTCTCTCCCAGTAGGATCCAAGCTATCTTGATGCCATGATAGACTAAACACTCAGCAATAACCAATGTGGTCAAGGCATGGCACTTAGTTTGAAAGGGCATTTGGCCAGGTTTGGTCCTCCGCTCTTACATAAGCCCACTCTTACTTGCTGAAAGCTTTTTCCATGCATGCACAGATCCATTTGGTGGAAATTTTCTGAGTAAAAACTGGATAGCATCTTGTTAGGTCAGGTGGCTCTATGCTTGGCAGGAAGGAAAGCCAATGTGTAAATAGTCTCATGTTGCCAATTTTCTGTACAGAAAGTGATTTCTCCCTTGAAAAGTTCCAACACTCCAGAGTAAAAGCCCATATGGTCTAGGTTCTGAGTATATGGGGTTCATGTTGGGTTTCTGGCCCACCAACAGTTGCTGCAATCTGAGAGAAAAAACAATTCCACTGAAATACGTTGTTACAAGTTGTCCAGATTTTGCCTCCTGCATATCCACAAGAGCAAGAAATGTTAGTCATTTAGACTTTACATCAGTGGTAGATAACCACTTTGTCAAATGTGGGATCAAATCATATATTGCAATCTGGAAATTATTTTGAAGAGTTAAGCCCAGCTTATCTATGCAAGGTATTTTGGATTTATTTCTCTGTTTGATGCATTGGTTATTGTTACCCCAAATATTAAGTCTCAGAAAAGTTAAGGTATAACAAACTTATTCAATCCTTGATATGTAAGCACATCAATATCACCAAGAAATCCCCTTTCTTCAAGCTCAGACAGCTCTCTGTATCGTATTGGTAGACGATTTTACCCCTCTCTCATTTGGAGAAAATTTCTCCCCAGCTGCTCTTGTCTAAGTGGTAGAGCTAAGAACAGGACCCCAATTTTCCAGCTCTTGTGGTTTTATCCACAGTCCCCCTTGGTTTTAGAATTACATATACACTTTTGGTGTGCCTCTTTGGCTCCAGCTATATTATTAAACTATTATTACCTAACAATACTCCCATTAATCACCATGACAGATGGAAAGCAGCCCTGGTCATGTTCTCTGAACTCAAAGTCAAACTTTCCCAATGTTAATGGAGATGACGCCAGCCATGAATTAGTTCTAAAAGCTTCTGTTCATTCCCTCTCCCCCTTTCCTATTACTCTTCATTGCAATGCCTTTTCTTGTCACAAGACTCCATGTTCTATATGGAGCAACTCCTTATGGAATTCTGGGAAATGGTTTTTGTTGACAGACACCATATAATGATGATAAACGATAGACAAGTCAGGAGTCTAAAAACTCTTATTCCCCTAGCAGCAGACTTCCAAATACATGGGGTATTTCTACAAGTTTGGGCAATGGAAAGCTGCAAACCTGGAAAAAATTCTCCATTCAACCTCCTTTCACGACTGGGGAAAAGAAGTGATACTAAACAGAAAATGTAAATCACCTGTGAGGTAATACACCCCAAATGATGCCTTGAAAGTGTTGAGGGTCCATAAACAGTTTCTTTACAAAAGAGCTTTGTTCTAACTTAACCATGAATGGGAGTGTTGATTCTCCTTGCTTTGCTTGGATAAATTACAGCTTGGTGCAAGAATTCCACATAATAGTGAATGTCTTCCTCTGAAAAGATACATATGTTTTCAAACTCAGTCATGCAATAGTGTTCTTTTACTTGAAAGCCATTTGATACTCTGCCTCTTCAGAAGTGATTAGATATGTAACTCCACACAACTAACTACCATGTTATTAGAAGGGAGAAAAAAAAAAAACCCATAAGAAAGAGACCAGCTTGGAGAGCATAAAGCAGTTAATAAAACTTTGTCTGCCCCTCTCAGTGAAGGATGCTAAAAGCTGCATTTTTTAAAAAACTGCATTTCAAAAAATAGTATTTCACAGTCTTGTTGGATGAGATTCTTCTACTCCATTAATTACATTGTGAGATAAAAAGAAAATATCATAAAGGGAAACATTTCATAAGTTGTTCATGCTATTGCTCTTGATATCCCTGTGGATATCTTGCTGTTGATTTGATTACTAAGCAAAAGAAACTTAATAGAGTTGTGCTGTTCGATATGCAGCCATAGTCCACATGTAACAATATAAATTTAAATTTATTAAAATTAAATATAAAATTCAGTTAGTTACATTGACCACATTTCAAGTGTTCCATAGGCACTTATGGAAGCTCTGGTGGTGTAGTGCCTAAGGCACTTGACTGCTAACCAGAAGGCTAGTGGTTCAAACCCACCAGGCACTCCTTGGAAAGAAGATTGGGCAATCTACTTCCATAAGGATACCTCCTCAGAAACCCAAGGAGGAGTCACTATGAGTCAGAACCAACTCGAAGTCAGTAAGTTTGGTTTGGTAGAGTTTATTGGCACTTGTGGCTGGTGACTACTATATTGGATAGTACAGATTACAGAACATATCCATCATTGTGGAAAGTTCTTTTGGACTGTGTTGACATAGAGTGTTCATTCATTCACCCACATAGTAAATACTGGTTGAATACAGTGGTGAGCAAAGTAAAGTTTGTGCTCTCATGGAATTTACAGCCTATAACGAGGAGATAGACAAGAAACAATGAAATAATAATAAACATTTAAACAAATAATAGTTTTGCATAGCATTAATTGCTGTGCAAAATACAAAACTGAGTGATAAGATAGAGAGTGACTGGACCACAGAAGGATGGATAAACCATAACAACCAAACTCACTGTCGTCGAGTCAGATCCAACTCATATCAATCCCTCCTTAGGTAGATTGCCCAACCTTCCTTCCAAGGAGTGGCTGGTAGGTTTAAACCACCAGCCTTCTGGTTAGCAATCAAATGCCTTAGGCAGGCACTAGAGACTAATTTTAATCAGGTGGCCATTAAAGCCCTGTCTGAGGAGGTAGCATCTAAGTAGAGCTTCAAATGTCAAGAAAGAGGCAGCCACGGAAATTCAAGGACAGGACAGAACATTCCATTACCAAAAAGAGTAAGTGCTCAGGCTCTCAAGTAAGAACCACCTGGAGTGTCTGAGGGACAGGAAAGGGCAAGTTGGCTGGCATGTAGAGAGATGATTGGTGGGACGTGATGTCAAATCTATCAGCATGGTTTAGCTCCAGTAGGGCTTTATGAAGAAGAGTTTAGGGCATAATCTTCAAGAAATCAAATGCAACACTTCATATAGCTCTTAGTTTGGGGGGTGGGGAATACAGTTTGAGAAAGAACCCATTCTGTTGCTATCTCACTGAAACTGATTTCCATCAAGAGAATGGCCTAGGTTTGCAGACAGCTGCTGTTAAGAATAATAGAACTCTATACTCACACAACATTTGCTCTGAAATCAAACCAAACCAAACCCACTGCTGTCAAGTTGATTCTGACTCACAGCAACCCTGTAGAACAGACTAAAACTACCCTTTATGGTTTCCAAAGCTATAAATCTTTATGAAAGCTGATTGCCACACCTTTCTCCTATGGATGGGCTGGTTGGTTCAAACCACTGACCTTTTGGTTAGCAGCTGAGCTCATTAACCACCATGTGCCACCAGTTCTCTTTATTTGCTCTGAACAGCATGCATAATTGATGAACATCTATAATTTTGTCTAATACTTCTCAGTAACTATTAAATTACTATTAAGTAACTATTGGTTTATAGAGGGATAAGGAGGAGCTCTGGTAGCGTAGTGCCTAAGGCACTTGACTGCTAACCAGAAGGCTGGAGGTTCAAATCCACCAGCCACTCCTCGGAAGGAAGGTTGGGCAATCTACTTCCGTAGTGATACCGCCTTGGAAACCCAAGGAGGGGTCACTATGAGTTGAGTCCGACTCCACAGCACATAACAACAAGTAACTAGGAGGAAAAATAAAAACTCACCCAAACAAAAGACAATTAAGTGGTTTACAAGCACAAAAACAGTTTGAGGTTCAAACAACTTGAAGCTGAAACTACTTGGGAGACCACACAGATTAGTAGTGAAATCATCATATCCAGTTACTAGAGGAAATATGGTCCTTTGCTTGGGTTAGTAACAAACTAAAAAACAGACTAATATATTTGAGTGATGAAAGGAAACTTATCCAAACCTTCATTTACACCTGAGGAAATGGGGCCTCAGAGAATATTAGTTACCTCTAAATGTCACAGTAGCAACAGTACGAAAAGATTTCCTGTTTTCTAGACACATTAATCATTTTTAAATGGGGGGTGGGGTGGGGTGAATTGGTTATTTATTCATTAACAAGTAAACCTACGTACAAGAGATAAACTGATTGTTTAAATATCCAATGAAAGAACATAGAGTCTGCCTCATTTTTATTTCTGAGCCAGTTAGCTACAAAAGCACTACCATGTTCTTGTGGACAAGGGCTGTTAGGGAAGATGTTTGTGAGTATGTAGGTAAAATGTGGGAAAACAGAATAGACATCAAGGAGATTCCTTGATTTCCCATGAAGTTCCAAAGAATAGAAGCTTCACTATGGATGATCAGAAAGTATACACAACAATGGTGGTACATTTGGGAATCTTCCTAAGATTTGCAGACAGGTCTTGTGTACATCTAAGCTGGGCACTTTGCCAAGTTTGGTGATTAAAAAACACGAAACAGTGAGTTTCTACTTTTTTTTTCTTGTTCTCTCATGACAATGTCTCACACAATCAGAGCTCAGTGCTTTATTCATGTTCCTTTTTCCACTGAGGAACTAATTAGTTATATTGCTTTTCAACTTTTAGCACACTTATTATACTATTCCTTTTTCAAACATTTTATATAAAACTCTCAAGTCTGAAATTACAAGGACCTAAGTAAACAAGAAATACTTTTCTTACTTTCAAGAAACCTTGTTCTAATTAGGCTGCTCATTTTTATGTCCAGATGCTAAGTTGGAAAGTTCTTTCTCCTTATATGAATAATATGTGCTAAAAAGTACAAGTTTTGATTTTTTTGGAAATTTTTTAATGTCAAATTCTCTGTTATGTTACCTGGCTAATGCTTGTGAAGTGTGAACTAAATGGTATCTAGGAGGAAACATGGTGAATGACCTAGAGGTCTGGAGTCCTGGCCTTTCCACAGACTAAGTAGCCAGGCCTGGCCATGAGGTAAAGAATTTAAGTCCTCAAGTTTATTGTGTCCCTCACAAAATGAAGATGACACTGACCATTGGATTGTTAAGAGTGGCAGTAATAACCTCATAGATGTACAGAGCACTCCACCCAACAACAACACAATATTCATTCTTTTCCAACGCACATGGAATATTCTCCAGAATAGACCATATGTTAGGCCACAAAGCAAACTTCAATAAGTTAAAGAACATCAAAATACCACAAAGTGTCTTCTCAAATCAAAATGCTATAAAACTAGTATCAATAACAGGAAGAACAAGGAAAAAAAATCAAACACATGAGAACTGAATAACACCCTGCTTAAAAATTACTGGGAAATAAAAGAAATTAAAAGAAAAGAAAAGAAAAATTCCTTGAATCAAACACAAATGAAAGCACGTAATACCAAAATCTTTGGGACACAGCAAAAGCAGTGGTCACAGGACAATTCTAGCAATAGATGTTGTTGCTGTTGTTGTTGATGTTAGGTGCCACGAAGTGGGCTCCAACTCATAACAAGCCTATGTACAACAGAACAAAACACTGCCCAGTCTGCACTATCCTCTCAATCCTTGCTATGCTTGAGCTTGTCATTGCAGCCATCATGTCAATCCATCTTGTTACCAGTCATCCCCTTTTTCACTGACCCTTTACTTTACCAAGCATGATATCCTTCTCCAGGGACTGGTCCCTTCTGACAATATGAAGAAAGTATATGAGACAAAGTCTGCCCATTCTCACTTCTAAGGAGCATTCCATCTGCATTTCTTCCAGGACAGATTTGTTCCTTCTTCTGACAGTCCATGGTGTTTTCAATATTCTTCATCAATGTCACAATTCAAAGTCACCAACTCTTCTTTGGTCTTCCTTAAAGCAATAGATGCACACATCAAAAAAGAAGAAATATCCAAAATCAACACCTTAACCCAATATCTCCAATAGTTAGGGGGAAAAAAAAAACATCAAAGGAAGAGTAGCAGGAACTAGAAGAGAAGAAATAACAAAGATTTGAGCAGGAATAAATAAAAGAGAAAAACAGTAGAAAGAATCAACAAGGCCAGTAAAATTGGCAAACCACTGGCAAACTTAACAAAGAAAGGAGAAGATGCAAATAATATGAATAACAAATGAAATAAGTGATCTCACAATAGAATAGATAGAATCTGCTGAAATAAAATGTATAATAACAGAATATTATGAAGAACTGTTCTCTAACAACTTGGAAAACCTAAAAGAAATGGACACATTTCTAGAAACAGAGTACCAACCCAAACTAATTGAACAGATCACTAAAAAAAAAATAAAATAAAACAACTCCCAACCAAAAAAAATAAAGTTCTGGCCCAGACAGCTTCACTGGAGAATTCTATCAAATATTCAGAGAAGAGCTGAAACCAATACTATTCACCCTATTCCAACACTCAGAAAAGGGTAAGATATTCCTTAACCCATTCCATGAACTGAACATAAGCCTCAAATAAAAACCAGACAAAGACACAACTAAAAAAAGAACATTAGAGACCAATACCTTTCATGAACATTGATGGAAAAATTCTCAACAAAATTCTAGCCAATAGAATCCAAACACATACCAAAATAATAATAATAATACAATATGACCACGTGGGACACTTGCTTGCTAACCAGAGGGCTGGTGGTTCAAACCCACCAGCCACTCCTCGGAAGGAAGGTTGGGCAATCCTACTTCTGTAGTCATACTGCCTCGGAAACCCAAGGAGGGGTTGCTATGAGTCAGGTTTGACTCGACGGCACACAACAACAACAACATGCAAAAATGGTTCAACATTAGAAAAGCAATCAAGGTAATCTACCACATAAATAAAACAAAGGAAAAGAACTCATGATCATATCAATTGATGCAGAAAAGCCATTTGACAAAATCCAGCATCCAATCTTGATAAAAATGCTCAGCAAAATAGGATTAGAAGGAAAACTCCTCAACATAGTTAAAGGGATATACACAAAACCAATAGTAAACATTATTCTCAATGGAGAGAGAAGACTGAAAACATTCCCCTTGCTAACGGGAACCAGACAAGGATGCCCTTTTCACCACTCTTATTAAATACTGTTTTGGAAGTACTAGCCAGAGCAAAAAGGCAAGAAACGGAAATGAAAGCTATCCAAATTGACAAAGAAGAAGTACAACTATCCCTATTTGCAGATGATACGATCCTATAATAGAAAATCCTAGAGGTTCAACAAAAAAACTACTGAAACTAAGAGAAAGATTCAGCAAAGTGGCAGGGTACAAGATCAACAAAAATTTCAGTTGGATTCCTCTACACTAAGGAAGAAAATTCTGAAAAGGAAATCAGGGGGAAGAAAACACCGTTTACAATAGACACTCAAAAGATGAAGTACTTAGGAATAAATCTAACCAGAAACATAAAAGACTTGTAAAAAGAAAACTACAAAACACTGCTACAAGAAACCTAAGTTGTTGTTGTTAGGTGCCCTGGAATCGTTTCAGACTCATAGCAACCCCATGCACAGCAGAACAAAACACTGCCCGATCCCGTGCCAACTCCATGATCCCTGCTATACCTGAGCCCATCATTGAAGCCACCGTGTCAATCCATCTCGTCTAAGGCCTTCCCCTCTTTCGTCAACCCTCCAACCTACCAAGCATGACATCCTTCTCCAGGGAATGGTCCCCTCTGACAACATGACCAAAGTAGGTGAGACGAAGTCTGGCCATCCTTGCTTCCAAGGAGCATCTCGGCTGCACTTCCTCCAGGACAGATCTGTTAGTTCTTTTGGCAGTGCATGGTAGCTTCAGCATTCTTCGCCAGCACCACAAATCAAAAGCATCAACTCTTCTTCAGTCTTCCCTATTCATTGTCCAGCTCTCACATACATACGGGGTGACTGGAAATATCATGGCTTGTGTCAGGAGCACCTTAGTCCTCAAGGAGACATCCTTGCTCCTCAGCACTTGAAAAGTTCCTTCGCAGCCAACCTGCCCAGTGCTACATGTCATCTAATGCCCTGACTGCTGCTTCCATTGGCCTCGATTGTAGAACAAAGCAACGTGAATTCTTTGGCAATCTCAATCTTTTCTACATTTATCTTGATGCTGCTTATTAGTCCAGTTGTGAGGATTTTTGTCTCCTTTATATTGAGATGTAATCCATACTGCAGACTGTGTTCCTCAATCTTCATCAGTAAGTGCCTCAAGTCATCCTCACTTTCAGCAAGCAAAGTTATATCATCAGTGTATCTCAGGTTGTTAATGATACTTCCTCCAATCC
>NW_006921703.1:1460868-1464561 GCF_000298275.1 Orycteropus afer afer | reverse complement strand
GGTTTTGGCTGAAGATAGTGAGCTTTTCCATTGCCTCTTGCCACAGATGTAGTCAATCTGATTCCTGTGTGTTCCATCTGGTGAAGTCCATGTGTACAGCCGTCGTTTGTGTTGTTGAAAAAAGGTGTTTGCAATGAACAAGTCATTGATCTTGCAAAATTCTACCATGCAAGTTCCAACATTGTTTCTGTCACCAAGGCCAAATTTTCCAACTACTGGTGATTTTTCTTTGTTTCCAACTTTTGTATTCCAGTCACCAGTGATAATTAGCACATCCTGATTGCAAGTTTGGTCAATTTCAGACTGTAGAAGTTGATAAAAATCTCCAATTTCCTCATCTTTGGCTTTGGTGGTTGGGGCATAAATTTGAATAATAGTCATATTAACAGGTCTTCCTTGTAGGAGTATGGATACTATCCTATCACTGACAGCATTGTACTTCAGGACAGATCTTGAAACATCCTTTGTGATGATGAATGCCATGCCATTCCTCTTCAAACTGTCATTCCCACCATAGTAGATCACATGGTTGTCTGATTCACAATGGCCAAAACCAGTCCATTTCAGCTCACTAATGCCTAGGATATCAATCTTTATGCATTCCATTTCATTTTTGAAAACTTCCAATTTTCCTAGAGTCATACTTCATACATTCCATGTTCCGATTATTAATGGATATTTGCCACTGTTTCTCCTCAGTTTGACTGGTGCCACATCACCAAATGGAGGTCTCAAAAGTTTCACCTTATCCATATGAGTAAGGCTGATTTTACTCTGATAATGCAGCTCTTTCCCAGTCCTACTTTGAGAGCTTTCTAGGCTAAGTGACTCATCTTCCTCCTCTGTATTGGACAATGTTTCTGGACTATTCATAAAGTTGTGCAGTAATGTATCAGACAGTGTTTCTCTGCTATTCATAAGGCTTTCCCTGGCCAATTTTTTAAGAAGTGGATGGCCTCTTCCTTCTTCCTGGTCTGTCTCAGTCTGCAAGCCAGGCTGATACCTGTGTACCAGATGTACCCCACTGGGTTTAAAACACCAGTGGCATAGCCTCAAGACTCACAGCAACATGTCACCACAGTAGGACAAACCGACAGACAAGTTTGTCTCCCTCAGCTGTTGGAAACCCCTCCAACCACCCTTACCTGGATCCCTGCAGCTAACTCCTCGATCTGTTCCAGTCTCCTTTGCCTTTTCTGTCCTCTCCCTGCTTCCCACCTCAGTGCTTGTGGGGGGTGGCCTGGGTTCCCTCTCCTCACCTGGCTCCCTGCAGTTGACTCCTCAATCTGTTCCTATCCCCTTTGCCTTTCCTGTCCTCTCCCTGCTTCCTACCTTGCTGCCTGTTCTTAGGTCCCTGGAATCCAAATGAGAATGCCATCACTTTCAAATCCAAAATGGTTGCCACTTGTAAACATTCTAAGTGGCTTTCATTCACTTTAAATATCCAAAATGGCCACCGCTTATACACATTAAAAATGGCAGTGCCACCCTCAGTCACTTTAAATATCCAAAATGGCTGCCACTTTTAAACATTCAAAATGGCTGCACCCTCTGTCACTTTAAATATCTAAAATGGTTGCCACATGTAAACAATCAAAATGGCTGCACCCTCTGGACAAACAAGAAGATCAGTGAACAATAACAAGAAAACCTGCATTATCTGGGGATAGGGCAATAAGAGAAAAAAAGGCAGAGAAGGAGAATAATGAAGAATAAAAGGGGAAAAACACAAAAAGGAAAACAAGGAATGGGGTTAACCATGAGGTAAAAGGAAGAAAAAAAAGAAATTTTGCAACTAGGAACAGGGAAAAGAAAAAAGCTGAAAACTAGGACCTGGAAGGGGAAGAATAAAGAATAATAGTAAAAAGTACAAAAGTATTAATAATAGTAGTAGTTTTAAAACAGACAAAAGCAAGCAAACTAAAAACCAGAAAAAGAAAGAGAAAAAAAAAAAAAAAGAAAAAGAAAAAGAAAAAAAATGGGGGAGGGCAGGGCACCCAGGCTCTGTCCAAGCACACAGAGTAGGATGGAGTTCCTGCGGGCCCAGAAGGTGGGTGGGAGTGGGGGATGGCCAAACCTCCATTCACCAAGCAGGTGTGGGGTATAAGTGTAACAAGGGGAATATTGCACCTTTTCAGTCATCCAGGTCCAGAGTGTCCTTGGGGGTTACTCGGATATCTTCTGGAGGCTAGAAGTTCTGCTACCCTATCTGGCTGAAGCTCCCATCAGGCTTGGCCTATTAACCAAAGCTTGGCCCTCAGAGTTCCCTCCGCATGAAGAAAAAAACAGGCATTCCGGCTTCCGTGCCATCTCACTTCAGCCGGGGAAGGAAAGAAAGGTAGATCATCCTTGCTTCTGAGAAATATTCTGACTGTACTTCTTCCAAGACAGATTTCTGGAAGTCCTTGGTATATTCAGTATTCTTCACCAACACCATAATTCAAATGGATCAACTCTTCTGTTCTCTTCCTTATTCAGAGGTGTTTCTTCACTCAGACAGCTGCTGGCTGTCTTAGTTTTAGAGGCCAAGTAGAAGCCTTTAAAACTGCCACCCTCACCCAGGCAAGACAGTAAATCAGCAACAAAATATCATTCTGTGGCATATTATAGGCCATTTCAAACTGAAGAGTCACATCTTGCTTACATTCAGAAAAATCATGTTTTATATATATATATAAACATATGTATATATATGTATATATATATATTTTTTTTTCCCTCCATTTCCAATTTTCTTTTTCTACAATTCTTATTCTACAATTCTTATTGGTTGGATAGTGGGTACAACCTTCTAGATTAAAATTTAAATTTTTCACATTTTATATCTTTATAATATGCATGTTTTCATCAACTTTATATTTTAGTGTTTTTATAGGTTATTTTTACAATGACTTTTTAAGTCAATGTCATTGAGATTTAATATTAAAAAATAAAACCAAACAGGTGGTTCTGGCAAGATGGCAGACTAGGCAGAAAGACTGCACAGACCCTCTTCAAAAAAGAAAAGGGAAACCAATTAACACAGACACAGAAGATAATCGTGGACCCCTGAGCCTTCAAGGGAAGGATATAGAAGTGGACTAAACCCCAATTAGCAGAAGAATTTGCCTGAAATTACCAAAAAAAGGAGACAGATGGAGCTGTGGTCTGGCAGTGATCCTGAGCAATCCTGATGGCATGGACAGCTTGGAGATTCCTGAGTGCTGGTAGGACCTAAGAATTAACCTAAAAATCACCCTGCTAGCCAGGGACTGCTTGTTCTGTCTCAAAGAAAGTGGTATATTAAAGTCTCCCACTATGACTTTAGGGTATATACTTAGTAATGGAATGGCTGGGTCAAATGGTATTTCTAATTCCAACTTTTGAAGGAATCAACATATTGCTTTCCACAATGGTTGTACCATTTTACAGTCCCATCAGCAGTGTATGAGAGTCCCAATCTCTCCACAACCTTGCCAGAATTTGTTATTTTCTGTCTTGTTGAACTTTGCTACTAGTGCTGGAGCAAGATAGTATCTCATTGTTGTTTAGAACAACTGGAAATAAACTCACCAAAGAAGCAGAAGAGCTAAACAATATAATCCACCAACTTGGCCTTATAGACATCTACAGAGCACTTCACCCAACAGCAGCACAATATACATTCTTCTCCAGTGCACATGGAACTTTTTCTATGGTAGACCATATGTTAGG
>NW_006921703.1:1445943-1460768 GCF_000298275.1 Orycteropus afer afer | reverse complement strand
CACCAAGCAGGTGTGGGGTATAAGTGTAACAAGGGGAATATTGCACCTTTTCAGTCATCCAGGTCCAGAGTGTCCTTGGGGGTTACTTGGATATCTTCTGGAGGCTGGAAGTTCTGCTACCCTATCTGGCTCAAGATCCCTTCAGGCTTGGCCTATTAACCAAAGCTTGGCCCTCAGCCGGGGAAGGAGGGAAAGGTTGACCTATATAAATGGAAGAATATACCATGCTCTTGGATAGGAAGACTTAACATTCTAAAAATGATGATATGATATTACCCAATGCATTGTACAGATATAATGTAATTCCAATCCAGATTCCATCATCATTCTTCAAAGAAATGGAAAAAGTAATCACCAACATTATATGGACAGGAAAGAGAACTCGGATAAGCAAAGCACTACTAAAGAAGAAGAACAAAGTAGAAAGCCTCACACTCCCTAGATATCAAAACCTACTACACAGCCATAAGCAGTCAAAATAGAGTGGTATAGGTGCAATGACATACACATAGACCAAGGGAACAGAACTGAGAACACAGAATAAATCCATCCCCGTATGGACAGCCAATCTTTGACAAAGGGCCAGAACCCATTAAATGGAGAAGAGACAGTCTCTTTAACAATTAAACCAAGAAACCAAACCACACTCACTGCCATAAAGTCAAATCCAATTCATAGCGACCCCTCCTTGAGTTTCCAAGGCAGTATCAGTATGGAAGTAGAATGCCCAATTTTCCTTCCGAGGAGTGGTTGGTGCCTTTGAACTGCCAGCCTTCTGGTTAGCAGAATGCCTTAAGCACTACGCCACCAGTGCTCCCCTTTAACAACCAGTACTGTCAAAACTGGATATCCATTTGCAGAAAAATGAAACAAGATCCATATCTCAACCCATATACAAAAACTAACTCAAAATGGATCAAAGATCTAAATGTAAAACCTAAAGCTGTAAAGATCATCAAAGAAAAAATAGGGGTAAACTTAGGGGTCCTAATATAAGGCATAAATACACTATCAAACATAATAAAAAATACACAAACAGCAAAAAACAAACCAAATGACTGACACCTCCTAAAAAAAATCTAACATTTATGTGCATCAAAAGACTTTGCCAAAGGAGAACCTATAAACTGGGAGAAAAATTTGGTAATGACATATTGGACAAGGGGTTAACCTGTAAAATTTACAGAAAACTTTAATACCTCAACAACAAAAAGATAATTCAATTTAAAAATGGTCAGAGGACAAGAAAAGATACTTCACCAAAGAAGACACTCAAGCAGCTAACAAACACATGAAGAAATGCTCACAATCATTTCCCATTAGAGAGACACAAATCAAAGCAACATCTTTGATCTCATCCCAGAATTAATAGAAAAGTTCAAAAAAACAGAACACAACAAATGCTGGTGAGGGTTGGAAAGACTGGAATCCTCATATGCTACTGGTTGTTGTTGTTGTTGTTATGTGCCATCAAGACGGTAGGACTGTAAAATGGTATAACCACTGTGGAAAGCAGTATGAAGCTTCCTTAAGAAGCTGGAAATAGAAATGCATATGATCCAGCAATCTCACTACTGGCTGTATATCCTAGAGAAACAAGAGCCATGGCATGAACAACTATGTTCATATGCACATCTATGTTCATTGCAGCACTATTCACAAAAGCAAAAAGATGGAAACAACCTAAATGCCCATCAATGGATGAATGGATAAACTATGATACATACACACAATGGAATACTCACATTAAAGAATAAAGATGAATTAGCAAAACATCTCATAATATACGTGAACCCAGAAGATATTATGCTGAGTGAAATTAGTCAATCACAAAAGAACAAATATTATATGAGACTGGTACTACAAAAAGTCAAGAAAAAGTTTACACATAGGAAGAATCATTCTTTGACATTTACCAGCTTTGTTGTTGTTTACCAGCAGTGGGGTATAAATCACTAGCTAGAGGATACACTTGGTGGTGTAGTGGTTAAGGCATTTGGTTGTTAACCAAAAGGTCAGTGGCTCTAACCCACCAGCCACTCCATGGAAGAAAGATGAAACAGTCTGCTTTCATAAAGATTTACAGCCTTAAAACCCAATGGAGGTCACTATGAGTCATAATTGAGTCAATGACAGTGAGTTTGGTTTGGGTTTTGAGAAGATAGATGCAATTTGGGTGAAGAGAAAGGCAATACGCAATAAGGAGGCAGTCAGCACAAAATGATCAAGGCAGTGGAAAACAAGAGTAAAAGGCCACAAAAGTGAATACTATTATGTACACAATCCTGCAATAACAGTAATAACAATAATCTACACAATCAAGTTGAACAGGGATGGGAAAGCGAATGGGACCACACCCATGAGTATACATAGGTTTGACAGAGGATACCTCTACTTATGTATTTATATGTGTTGCCAATTTATCTGTGAGTATAGTAGAGTATACAAAAGACAATGTTATGAAAACTTCTTAGTCATAACCAAACACCTTGAAGGAACGAAGCACTGGACATGGGGACTCAGGACCATAGTTTCAGGGGATCCTAAGGTCAATTGGTATAACATAGTCCACAAAGACAATGTTCTACTTCCTACTTTGGCAACTAGTGACTAGGGTCTTAAAAGCTTGTGAGCTTTTAAGGTACATCTAAGGTACAACTATTGGTCTCTCCTCATTCAGAGTAAAGAAGAGTGAAAAAAAAAAAAAAAAAACTTCAAAGACACAAGGAAATAATCCAAAGGACTAATGGGCCATATGAACCTCAGGCTCCATGACCATGAGACCAGAAAAACTAGATGGTGTCCAGCTACTGCTGCTGATTGCTTGCTTTGAAAAGGACCACAATGGAGGTCCCACATAGGGTGGGAGAAAAATATGGAACAAAACTCAAAATCATTAAAAAATAAGACCAAGATCACTGGTCTGATGAAGACTGGTGGAGCCCGTGAGACTATGGCCCTTAAACACCCTTCAAGCCAGCAACTCAAGTCAACCTCTGTGGCTTAATTTTTAGCCAAACAATAGGCGAGCCTATAAGGTGAACAATAATACCAGGAAGATATGCACTCATTAGTACAATCAACTATACAAGATCAAAAGGGCAGCATTTGCCTAGGGGATAAAGCTAAAAAGGCAGGAAGGGATAGGAAAGAAGAACAAAGGGAAATGATAAACACAGGGAAGAAGTGAGAAGAGTGATTGCAATGCATGTCACAAA
Source organism: Orycteropus afer afer (assembly GCF_000298275.1). NCBI lineage: Eukaryota > Metazoa > Chordata > Mammalia > Tubulidentata > Orycteropodidae > Orycteropus > Orycteropus afer. The sequence continues at coordinate 1,457,550 of NW_006921703.1, read as the reverse complement.
AGAAAATATGTATGAATTGTTGTCCATAATGCTCACAATACAAGTCAGGAGCTTTAGAAAAGTCATCAAATGGATAAATACACCAAGATAAAGTAACTCTTCCTTCCCACTTCTTTTTGAAATATAGTCAATTTCTTCTAGCCAAGATTTTGGGGACACAAAACATCATTTAAGTGGTATCATACTAGAATATCAGTAGAAATATATATATATATATATATTTCAAGGCAGTGGAAGACAAGAGTAAAAGGCCATGAAAGTGAATACTATTATGTACACAATCCTGCAATAACAGTAATAACAATAATCTACACACTCAAGTTGAGCAGCGATGGGAAAGCAAATGGGACCACACACACACACACACACACATATATGTTGTTGCTGTTGTTGTTAAGTGCCGCCGAGTCGTTTCCGACTCATAGCGACCCCATGCACAGCAGAACGAAACACTGCCCGATCCCGCACCAGCCCCACAATCCCTGCTATACTTGAGCCCATCATCGCAGCCACCGTATCAATCCATCTCCTTGAAGGCCTCCCCCTCTTTCGTAATGGATGTCTGCGGCTGTTTCTCTTCAATTTGAGTGGTGCCACATCAGCAAATGAAGGTCTCGAAAGCTTTCTCTTTTCCATGAGTAAGACTTTCCCAGTCCTATTTTGCGAGCCTTTTAGCCTAAATGGACTATTCCTAAAGTTGCGCAGTAATGTACCAAACAGTGTTTCTTTGCTATTCGTAAGGTTTTCCCTGGCCAATTCTTTCAGAAGTGGACAGCCTCTTCCTTCTTTCTGAGTCAGTATCACTACAGAAGCAGATTGCCCAACCTTCCTTCTGAGGAGTGGCTGGAGTGGCTGGTGGGTTTGAGCTGCCAGCCTTCTGCTTAGCAGTCAAATGCCTTAGGCACCATGCACCAGAGCTCGCTCTCTCTCTCTCTCTCTCTCTCTCTCTCTCTCTATATATATATATATATATTAAAGTGTCAATCACAAAACATCTCTAGGGAAGGATGCAGGGCTTCAGACAACCAGATTGGATTTTAGATAGAGCTGAGTTTTGCACTGTCTGCTGATTAAGAACAGATCAAAAGTTGAAGCAACACCTCAGTGCAAACTATGAACATATTTATGCTAAGTGCCCAAGGACAGCAAACCCCAAAAACTAAACCTAAATAGATTACCCATATCCCCTGAACAAAACCTGAATATCCCATCTGGATAATTGAGTTTTCAACATATTGAGAAGCACATTTGAGATTCCTGAAATGGATGAGGGGCATATAAACTGTCATATTGCATGTAAATTTATTCACTACAATTAAAAAAAAAAAAAAAGAGAGCGAAATGGTCACAGAATGTACCTTACTACAAGGAGAATACATTGTGTCCTTTTTTTTTATTTTTGCAAAGATTATCTAATTTTTATCACCCCCTTACATGAAAGGTAGCTATTATAATATATCTTCCAGTACTAAACATTTCACCAAAATCATTCTGGTTGCAAGCTCTAAAATCTTGATGCCTGGACAAAGAAACAAAACCTCTTCCACTCTGAAGTTTCTTTAATATTTCCTGTGGAGGAGGTGGTTTTATTCATTGTTGATGCCAGTTTTTATTGGCATATACTTTTCTAATTTGTCCAGAAAGTTGTCCACAGGTTGCCCATGTTGTCCTTTACTTCCTGAGCTGCTGTTCCTTGTGGTATTTTGCAATCACTCATAAATAACTCACTTCACCACTATCACTGCTCTAAAAAGTAAACTGAATTTTTCTTCTGTTTTGGAAAAAGCAGAAGTTTTTCTAAGTGACAGAGTCACCAAGTCAAAGCAGGCTGATCAAAGTGTGTATACAAGCCCAACAAAGCCAGATGCTGCTCCTCATTGAGTCACTGAGTCATGACTGAACAGATTTTCAAGTCTTCATTTTTCAATGGATGCAACAGAACAAAATGTTGGTACATGTCCATTTGCTTAAGTCTTCTGTGTATATGTGCATGTGTGTGTTGTAAATAGAAAGCAAGACAGAGATTGTATTCAACTAAATCAGGAGTCCTGATTTCTACTTTAAAGATCAGTTTATTGATGGAGAGAACATAGAGAAAAATTCTAGAGATAGAAAAAGTCAGGCAGTCCTTAATTTTTAGAGTCCTTCCAAGTTTATTATCCCTTCACAAATCAGCTACTTTTCCATTTATATCTGAGAAGATGAAAGTGTGAGGAGAAACAAAGAGACAGCAGATGTAGATCTGGCTGATGCTCAACAAGTCAAGACTTGAACTTCTCAAATAGTGAAATGAGTTTCTGTGAGTTCCAGTATGAGAATGATCTCTGGGGTTAAAAGTGTTTGACCTTCTATAGTTGAACTCCACTCTAAATTCCTTTTCTCATGCAAACCTCCCCAATACCTGCTTTCACCAGGTTGGCCCTTACAAAATGTTGTCTGAAACATTCCAGGTTCTAAGTACTTTGCTTGGTCCCCTTTGGGGGAGACTCCTCTTACCTTACCTTCATATTCTTCTTCCACCCTAAGTAAAGAGCTTTCATTCTCACATGTTTTTCAATAAATATTTATTGGACACCTACCATGGGTACAGGTGCCCTTGTGACACAGTAGTAGCAGTCAGCTGCTACCTGAAAGTTCATCAGTTTGAACCCACCAGCCACTGTATGGGAGAAAGATTTAGCAATCTACTTCCATAAAGATTTAAAGCCTTGGAAACTCTATGAGGCAGTTCTGTTCTGACCTGCAGGATCAGCATGAGTTAGAATTGACTTGATGACAATGGGTTTGTATGGATTTTGGACTATAGTCACATAGCATGTTGTCAAAAACATAAAGATAAATAAAGCATCTTAAAGAGCTCATAGTCTAATAGGTGAGGAAAATAAGCAAAGAAGTAACTATAATGCAAGACAGAGAAAGTGAAAATGTAAGGTCACAGGAAAATAAATGATTTATTTCTTCTGGATTAATTTGAGCATTTCTTGAGTTGTGATTAATCAAAACTGAAGTGATCAAGAGGATTTCAATTGGAGAAAAAGTGAAGAAGATTCCAGAATGAGAAAGCAGCATCAGCCCTTAACAAAATGAAGTACCAATAACTAGCCACAAGTCCAAGAAGATTGGAAAACAGTGAAATGGATGGGTAAATGTAGATCAGGAGATTATGCTAAGGTGATGGTTTAGGAACAAAAAATGAAGATATTTAGATGCTATGTTCATGAGACATGGGGTCATAAAAAGATTTTGAGTGAAAATATCCTGGTGGCAGTAAAAATGATGGCAAGAAGACACTTCAGCAAGAACAGAGTTGTATAACCAATAGTACTCACTGAAGTGAGAGCTGACAGGCACTAAACTAAGTCAGTAGTAACAAAAGGCATAGATACAAGGAAAAACCAACAAGAATGAATTGGTGAATGTGAAAGAAAAAGATGAATGGAAGATGCTGGTGTCTATAAACAAAAACATTTTGTAGAAAGACAGCAAGTTCTGTATGGACATATTGAATATGAGCTTAGGGTAGGCATAAAAAAAAAAAAAAAAGGTTCAGCAGGTAGTTGAAATTTTGGAAGTCATCTTCCAGAAAATGATGTTTGAAGTCAGTTGGATAAAATCAGAGCAGAAACAGGCTGGACTTGTTGACTGTTACATCTGAAGTAACTAGCCTATTTTTTGACAAGTAATAGGTTCCTACTAAAGCCACTCCTCAGAAGGAAGGTTGGGCAATCTACTTCCTCAGTGATACTGCCTTGGCAACCCAAGGAGGGGTTGCTATGAGTCGGGGCCAATTCGACAGTACATAACAACAACAACAACAACAAATGTTTGCTAACTCAATTAATTAATCTAGAGGGAAGAGATAAATAGAGAATAAAAATTGAGTAAAGCCTATATTTACAAAGGAGAATTCCATGGAAAAAGAGAGAGGAATGTCGTAGAAGAAATACAAGATTACAAAGTCTCGTAAACCAATAAAGAGACAATCTTAAGAAGGAGCAAATGCATTTGATATTTATTAAATACATTCTCATGCCAGTTACCAGTCTGTGTGTTGGGGACATAGCAGAAAACAAGATTAATAAAAGCCATGATCCTTTAGCACTCACTCTCTACAAAACAGTTATTAATGCTCATTACTTCCAGAGATGTTAAGTGGCATGAGAAAAAGCAAATAGCTACTGGATTTGGCAATTAGGGGGTCTCCAATGACCCTGAAAGAGTAATTTAGTGGAGCTGTAGCAATAAAAGTCATATTTACCATTCACTTGTCTGTTTCTTTCTATAAGCTCTCGAGATGCTAAACTCCAACCCATTGCCACTGAGTCAATTCTGACTCATGGCCTGTCGGACAGAAGCAGAAGTGGCCCATAGGGTCTATAGGTTGTAAATCCTTACAGAAATAGACTGCCACATCTTTCTTCTGTGGAGCAGCTGGTAGGTTTGAACCACTAACCTTTCAGTTAGCAGCCAAGCACATTAACCACTGTGCCACGAGGCTCCTTGAAAAACACTGTTGTTGGTGTTGTTATGACCCGACTCATAGCGACCCCTCCTTGGGTTTCCGAGGCAGTATCACTAGAGAAGTAGATTGCCCCATCTTCCTTCTGAGGAATGGCTGATGGGTTTGAACCGCCTCAAGTGCCTTAGGCACTATGCTACCAGAGCTCCCTGAAAAACACTAGTTGGATACATATATAAATTCATGATAAGGGATTAGAAAATAAGAGTTTGATGATTAAAAACAAAACAAAACAAAAAAAAGCACAGAAATACTGTAGTTTTTATGTCTGTTAAACAACACAACTTTGCAAGTTATAATGGTCAGAGTTTGGTTTAAAAAAAAAAAACAAAAAACAAAAAAAAAAACAGAATCTATTTGCATTAGCCAGGGCTTAAACAGAGAAATAATACAACCATAAGCAATGTGGAATAAGGATTAGCCTTACTCAGTTGGGGTTATTATTATTATTATTTTATACTTGGTTGTAGAACTGATAAATAATTCAATGGAAGGTTATTGCCTCTCTGTGTCTGCTGAAGGCCTGAAGTTGTTGTAGGTCTGAGGGTTTTCAGGCAAAGAAGAGATAGATGTGAAGTAGGGGAACCTATGAAGATGATCCAGAACCTGTATCTATCCTTACCATCTCTCACCTCAATGACTTTGCTGACATGCAGAAAGAATTAGCACCCTTCACCATGAGGCTGTGCACATAACTGACTTAACATTCAGAGAAACTATGAAGAAGATGGAGCAGGAGCTGGAGGCATGCGGGCCCAGTGGCTGACATATATCACCAAAGTGAGCCCGTAGATCAGCCACAGTGTGCAAGAACAGCAGCAATGAGTGCTTGGTATCTTCCACCAACTTTCAGAGTGCAAGTCTGCTGCTTCACTTCACCTTCCAAATCTCATGCAAATCTCTCTTGAAGCCAAGCCAGACCTCATCCTAACCCAAAATCATAGAGAAAGAAATTCTGGGAAACTTAGTTCCAGCTTGGTTTAACATGTGACAAAGCCACTTCAGTCTTCTTGTCTACAGACCTCTTTCACCTATGCCTAACTTCCCAATAAGGAGTCTCAGGGTGGTGCAAATGATTAAGCACTTGTCTACTAACCAAAAGGTTGGCAGCTCAAACCCACCCAGCAGCACCACAGAAGAAAGGCTTGGTGGTCTGCTTAGGAAAGATCCCAGCCATTGAAACTCCTGTGGAGAGTCACAAGGCATCAGAATCAATTTGGCGGCAAAAACACAGTAACAAAATCATGCCTCTAGGTAACATTGTACAATCATCGCTTGTTCAACCTAAAGCACTAACTCTCTCCCCAAAAAAATGATACAAAGTTTTTTTATTCACCTTTTGACAATGCTAATTCTTTTTATAGCTGAACTGCATTTCTCCTTTGTAGCCTATAGCTTAAGTATTCAGATACAAAGTTAGGCGGTAGAGAAATGGGAGAGGAACATCAAAGAATCTGTTGATATATATACAAATATACTCTTATCAAAATAAATAAGAAATACTTAGGAACTCAAAACTATTACTATCTTCTTTTCTGCAACTTGTCATGTGGTGTTGGCTGATATGTATAACTTCCTTCTTCCACTATGAATTCTGTTTTAGAAAAAAACATATTTTTCACAATGACAGAATCACCCAATCAAAGCAGCCTGCTCATGTGCACAAATTCACTAAAGCTAGAAGCCACTCCTCATTGAGTCAATGAGTCATAAATAACACATTTGCCCTCAGCAGACACCTCATCTGGTCATAGAATTTGCCTGGTGGGGGTGACCTCCTTCTTTCCTGAAGGGCCTGAGCCATTAACAGTCTTGCCTGAATTAGGTTGTCATAGTTGCCCACAGAATTATATTACAGAACGTGGGAATACCTAGAGGCTTCCCAGTAGATCACTTGAATTCCAGATATGTTCCTCCTTGTCCTCACTGTGCAGTAGCCACCCAATTTCTTCTTGATAGTCAAAATCAATCACCCCACCAGTAAAGTAGCATGCTTTATTGCTTATTTTTTCTAAAACTTTATTTTTTTATTGTTCTTGAAAATGTGCACAGAAGAACATACACCAATTCAACAACTTCTACACATACAATTCAGGGACACTGATTATTACATTGTTCAAGTTTTCAACTATTCTCACCCTCCTTTTCTGAGTTGGTCCTCCCCTGGTAATACAAATTCACTGCCCCCTAAGTTTCCTATCTAATCTTTTGAATGGCTGTCGTCAATTTGATCCCATACAGATAGACGTTAAAAGAGCATAATGCTCAGGGCAGACATTTTTTACTCATTAAGCTAAACTATTGTTTGGTTTTAAGAAAACTTCAGGGGATATTTCTGATTAAAGATCTAAATTTAGGGCAATAGTTTCAGGAGTTTATCCAAACTCTACGGCTCCAGAAAGTCTAGATTCCATGAAAATTTGCCTTCTTCCTCTTCCACATTTTTCCCTGTTTGATTCTGATTCTTCTATAGTCTTTGATCAAAATATTCAGTAATGATAACCAAGCATCATTGCAAATGATGGCCTCATGGCAAAGGAGGAAGTTAGTTGTTCTTGGAAGCAATTAGCCATGAATTCCGTTTTCTTTTCCTATTCCTAACTCTCCTTCTTCCTGTTGTTCCAGGAGAAAAGAAGCAATTGTGCCTTGGATGGCTGCTTGCAAGCTTTTAAGACCCCAAGCACTAGCAATGAACAGAAGGTAGAACAAAAGCACTAAATATACTATTAGACTAATTAACCGGGAAGTCCCATGAAACCATGACGTTAAACCTCCAAACCAAGGAACTAACTCCCATGAGATGTTTGGTTGTACATAGCAGCCTCAACATCTGATCTTTCTCTTTTTTGTTGTTGTTGTTAAATATATCTATTACACCATATTTGTTCATTCAACTTTCTATGGGCATACAACTTATTGACAGCAATTACATTAATCAGCTCTGCACCCCTTACCCTTAATTAATGTGATTTTCCATCACCAAAAAATGAAACTCAGTGTTCCATAAGCAAGAATCCCTCCTTTCATCCTTCCTTTCACTCCTGGTAACTAATAAATTTTGGTCTCTATACACACGCTGGTTCTTGCCTTTTTATATAAATGTAGTCATACAATATTTGTCCTGTTGTCATTGACTTATTTCACTCAGCATAAATGTCTTCAAGTTCCATCCATGTTGTAGCATGTATCAGGACTTTATTTCTCCTTCTGGCTGAGTAGTATTCCATTGTATGTGTGCATCACAATTTGTTTATCCATTCATCTACTTATGGGCATTTATATTGTTTCCACCTTTTGGTTATTGTGAATAATGCTGCAATGAACACTAATGTACATACTCTCATTGTTTATTGATTTATTGGCAGGAGAATCCAAGGCGGGGTGCCTAAAAGTAGGCAGGTGGCAGTTTCAACTTCAACTATCCTCTTTTCCTGGTGAGAACTAAGTCTTCTAGATTAGCAGAACCCAAACTCACAGGAAAAAATGACAGTAAAATCCAATGAAAGGAGCCACTCCTGTTTCCATTCCTTGATTCCTGAACACAGGAATCCTGGTGATGGAAAAGAAAGAGTTATATAGTAATTGTTTATATGAAACATATATGCTAGTCTGGAAGACATTCTTTAGCTGTGCAAAGTGTTCCCACTTAGCTGTTAACCATAACTAATTCTTCAAAAGGCCATCCCACCATTCTGTCTGGCCAGCTGCTTCAGGGTATTGGGGAACTTCGTAAAAGAGTGAATTACATGAGGATGAACCCATTGCCACACTTCATTTGCTATATAGTGAGTCTTTCAGTCAGAAGTAATGCTGCATGGAATGCCATGATGATTAAGCCATTCTGAAAGTTCACAGCTGGTAATTTTGGCAGAAGTAGAAAAAGCAAATTTGTATCCTAAGTGAATATTCCAGTGAGAACAAGTGCTGCCTGCCCCTTCCACAATGGAAGTGGTCCAATGTAATCAATCTACAACCAGGTGGCTGGCTGATTCTCCAGGGAATTATGCCATATTGAGGGCTGGGTGTTAGTTCTACTCTTGGCAGGTTCAGGATTCAGCTGTGGCTTTGGTGCATGGAAATCCAAGTTGCTGAGACCATGCATAACCTTTAGGGCTGCTGCTAAAGTCACTTTGTTCATGAGCCTATTAAACAGGGACTATGGTGACTAGTCACTCCTCGGGAGGAAGGTTGGGCAATCTACTTCCATAGTGATACTGCCTCAGAAACCCAAGGAGGGGTTGCTATGAGTCAGGTCCGACTTGACGGCACATAATAACAACAACAACAACATGGTGACTAGACAAAAAAAATTGATTGAATTCTATAGAACCAGTCATCTTGTCTACCTGACTATTTAGATCTTCCTTACTAAGATTGCTGTTTGGTAACATCCATAAAGGACATAAACATATTCACACTCTGCCCTTTTGGAGAGATCTATCCACAAACCAGTAATATATCAGACAATGCTTCACTGCCATTTGTAAAGTTTTCACTGGCCATGTTTTTCAAAAGTGTATAGCCCCATCTTCCTTCCCCTGTCTGTCTTAGTCTGGAAGCTCTGCTGCTGTTCACCATGAGTGACTCTGCTGGTATCTGAAATACCAGTAGTATAGCCTCTAACCTCAGCAACATGTAACACAGTATGACAAACTGACAGACAATTCGTTCTGTTGTACAGAGGGTTGCTATGATTTGAAATCAACCTGATGCCACCTAACAACACCAACAACATCCACAAACTTTCTCCCCTCATCCCCAGGTTTCCTCACCATCAGTTCACTAATCATGTTTCTTCCAAGTTGTTGAGAATCTAGCTAAATGACTAGCTCTTATTTATGAAGCAAGGCATCTCTTCTTCCTGGACAAATGGAGTCAACGTTCAGTCCCTTGGAGGCTTTCTCTTCACCACTGTCCTACAAGTCCACCCAGGAGTAGGGCTATAGTGCTATGACACATTCAGCGACAGAATCCTCTGGAAACTAGGCCTACATTGTCTGGCCAGTTTAAATACACAGGGACTTTTATAACAAGTTATAAAATAGTTTGCCAAATAAATGGAGGCATGAAAAGACAGACTCAAGGCCAAGCTTCTAAGAATGACTCCCAAAGCCATGACCTAGAACTAGGAGGCCACCAAGGCATCTGCTACCCTTGCCATGACAAAGATGCTTAAAATCAAGAGGAAACTGGAAGTCATCACACTGGTTGTTAGATGCAGAGGCATACCACTTCTGCCACAATCCACTCCAGAAAAATGAATCTTCTACCCTCAGTCACTCATTAATCATGAACCCAGAGGCAAGACATAGCTACAGCTACAGCTACAACTGCTGCAGAAAAGTCAAATACTTCCATAACTGTGCTTGGCATGAAAGGAACAGAAGTATGAGTCCTGCTTCATGATGCTTCATTTCATTTCTTCTTTCCAAATCTCATGCAAATATCTCTAATTGGCTGAATTTAAATCACAGTCCCACCAATTATCTATCAGTTGTTCATACTGAGATGACTTGTGATTGCTATGATTTTGGAATCTATGCTACCAGTATTTCAAATGTCAGCAGGATCATCGAGTGGAGCTTCCAGACTAAGACCGACTAAGAAGGGCCTGGCAATCTACTTCTGAAAATTAGCCAATGAAATCCTTATGAATCAAAACAGAATACTGTTCAACATAGTATCGGAAGATTAGCGCTCTCATTTGACTGCACCAGAAGGCTGGTGGTTCAAACCTACCAGCCACTCCTGAGAAGGAAGATTGGTAAAGTACTTCCATAGTGATACTGCCTCAGAAACCCAAGAAGGGGTCATTACGAGTGGAATCGACTGGACAGCAGTGAGTTTGGTTTGTTTTTTGGCACAAGAGCTACAACACATACCAACGATCATGAAGATGGCAATGTTTCATCTTGTTATACATAAAGTTGCTATGAATCAGAGCCAACTCAATGGCAACTAACAACAACTCACATCTAGAACCCCAGCTAGAAGTTACTCCTAGAAATGTAGTTTTTACCTCCTTTACTTTATAGAACAAGAAGGAACATAAGAAGGAGGTTGGAATAGATGTTAAGTGAACCATTCATGGTATTTATCACACAATGGAAGCAGTTTAAAAGTGAGATTTTTCTCACTTTAAGAGAAATTTGAATGTTTTATAGGCAAAGTAGAAGGACGCAAAGAGGGAAAAGCTTAGATTCACATAAGAGAGCAGATAACTGACAGAACAAAATTACAAAAAGGAAGAAAACAGATGAAGTCAAGGCATAGGTGGAAGATTCAAACTTAGAAAGGATGGGGAGGGGGTGGAAATCACTGATATAACCAATAAGGATGCACAGAAATTTGGAGGGGAAATAGAGTAGTTCTGTTAGATGATGTCAACATTTTCAATGAATGAGGAGGCAAAGTCATCGACTACCAGTGAACAGTAAGGTTCTGAGGGTTAGAGTGGGAGACGTTTGGACAGTTGGGAAATGAAATGAAAGTTGATTATAGATACCTGAGAGAAAAGAGTCCCAGGGGTTCAGGGAATAGAAGATAATATGCATTTTCTTGTGGATTCAATCATTTAATAAAATCCAAGTTATTGGGATTTTTTTGCCAGTCTCTAATCCTAAAGCACAAACAACTGATAAGATTTAACTGATGATTACACCACACATGGCTACATGCCATTCTTTCTGGATTCCTGTACTCCTCTCAACATCTTTTGCCTCTCCCAGCAAAGGTGTATTTTAACAAGAAGCAAGAAATCTTCCATGTAAGCTCTAATGCTTTAATTGCTAAATATGAACATCAAGGGCATCAGTTTTAAAGGTATTCTGAGGCCTGCAATACTTTCTTGGGGCCAATCACATATAAAATAAGAGAATATAAAACAAATAATCTTCATTAAGACTCAAAAGAGTCAGCAATTTAGAGAGGCGGGGCAAGATGGCGGACTAGGCAGAAGGATTGCACAGACCCTCTTCAACAAAGAAAAGGGAAGCCAATTAACACAGACACAGAAGATAATCTTGGACCCCTGAGCCTTGAAGGAAAGGATGCAGATTTGGACTAAACCCCAACTAGCAGAAGAATTT
>NW_006921703.1:1424528-1438165 GCF_000298275.1 Orycteropus afer afer | reverse complement strand
AAAAAAAAAAAGACTCAAAAGAGTCAGCAATTTAGAAACTATATATATATATATATTAATTCAATGAGCCAACAATTATTTCTTGGATGTATACTGTTTTAGGCTCTGGAAGGGATACAGGCCCAAGACAGGGTCCTGCTTTTGGAGAAAATGGCTCACTCTGTAGATAAATAAAATTCCTATTTAATACTACATACAAAGGAAAACTCAAAATGGATTAAGACCTAACGTAAAGGTCTAGAAGCTTGATAGAATAAATCATAGCAGAATATCTTTACAATCTAAAAGCAGAGGTGAAGTATTAAATAAAACCCCAAAAGCACAAACCAAAAGCAATAATAATAAACTAACATTTTGATGATGTTAAAATAAAAGGATACCACTGATAAAGTTAACAAACAGATGATAAATTAAACCAATTAAAGACTAATAGACTATATTAGAAACCTCTGCAAATCAACAGTAACAAAGAGGAACAATGGTAATATGGAAAATATGAACAGAAGATATGAATTAACAGTTTACAAAAGAGGAAATCCATGAAGCTACAAATTTGAGAAAAAAAATTTGCAAACTCATTAGTAGCTAAAGAAATGCAGATTAAAGCAATAATGAACAATCACCTCACACCCATTAAATCTGTGAAACTGTAATATTCCAGATATTGAAGAGAATGTGGGGATAGATAGAAGAACCTTCTTGAATGGAAGTGTAGATTAGCACAGCCCTTCTGGAGAGTAAGCTGGCAGTACTCAGTCAAATTAAGTATACACATACCCTGTGTCATAGTATCCTAGGGCTACTGTAACAAATTACCACACAATTTAAGTTGCTTAAAATAACAGAAATTTGTTCTCTCTCAACTCTGGAGGCTAGAAATCCAAAATCAAGGTGTTGGCAGGATGTAGCTCTCTAAAAGTTATGGGCAAGGACCTGTCCCATGCCTATCTCTCAGCTTATGGCACTGCCAGCAATCCTTGGCATTGCTTGTCATGTAGACACATCACTCCATTCTCTGCCTCTGACTTCACCTTGAGATCTCCTGTGTGTCTGCATCTATGTCCCCTCTCCCTTCTGTAAAGACATCATTCATATGGGACTAGGGTCTACCCTAATGACCTCATCTTAACTTCATTACATCTTCAAAACCCTACCTATAAAGAAGGCCACATTTATAGGGCTAGGGAAGGTAGAATTTCAACATATCTTCTGGAAAGACACAATCCATAATACCCTAGGACCCACCTATATTTCTACTCCTAGATATATGTCACAAAGAAATTCTCACAAGAAAGAAGGAAGGCATACATTAAAGGGTTGTGACAGAGGCAACCTATGAGCTCACCATACTTTTTCCTCTTTGGACACAGGGGAAGAGTAAACTTTACAGCCTTCCTTTTAGTTGGGGCCATGGGATTGAGTTTGGGGTAATATCATGTGGTCAAAAGCTATGCAAATCATTCTCAACTTAGAAACCATCTAAGTAATACAATCCTCCTGCCCTGTCTTTCTTTTCAAAGGTATGGGGTCCAGGGAGAATGGGTTGAGGTTTGAGGTCACAGAGCCAGAAGAAAGAAGCAATCTGAATCGTATATCACTGCATGAAGAAAGCGTCCATGGCGAGTTGCCTTAACACATAGAACTTTGACTGATCAACAAAGAAATCTTAGTGTGTTGAGACACTGAGATTTGTAAATACACTGTAACTTAGTTTCTTAACTAATACAGATATTTTTACTCAATATGGAATGCTAATATTTTTTTAAAAAGTGAAATATGTGACATTGATTTAGAAGTCAGGCACCAGGCAACAAGAAAACTGATACTAGAAGCTAAATTGAAAGTGATGGTTATTACATTTTGTGAAAAGATTACATGCAATAAGTACCTAATGAACTTGTAGTTCTAACAGAAGGGGCTGGAAAACAGAAGCTTAATAATAGTATGTACTGATTTGTGTGTGTGAATATTTGACAAAGAATTATAAAAGACAAACTTAGAGCAGAATTGCCTAGTTTGCAAATTTCTGGAATAGTCCAGAAAATCCAGGTATGTTACAAAGTTGGAAAAGTCTACAGTTTTCTCAATGCCAGATAAAAGAGATGGGATTGAGAAAACTTTTGAGTGGCAAAGGCTCAAAGTGACATAGAGCAAAGATCAGCTTAAAGGGTGTTGTGCCTGGTAAAACCTTTGAGTTAGAAAAAAGAACTCAGGGCAAAGAACAGAACACTCAAGGTGTGACCTTCGCATCTATTTCCCAGATGTCCTAGGGGCAGCCATCATTAAGATAGGAGATGGAATTTGAATGAGAAGTAAAGAAATCAAGTACCTTTGAAAATTATGCCTCAAAAAGATCTTGGGTATGGTTATTGGCTTACAGAACTGATTAGAAGTAAATAGAAGCTTACTGAATTTTTAAGAGGTTCTTATGGCCAAAGAAACAACAAAGAAAAGGTCTTTGAATATTTGAGGTTTAACAACACTTTCATGTGCAGAAAGGATGGGAAAGCTGTACAGGCCCCAACAAGGGCATTTTCCCAGTTCCCAGATGGGGAAATGGGAGACAACAATATTCCATAGGCCTCCAATGTCCTGGACCCTACACTTCTGACCTGACAATGGCCTAAAGGGTACTGGCCCTGCCTTGCTCACATAAACCTTTCCCAAGGTGTCTCAGATACTACACTGTCATACTGATTTTCTAAATCCCACCCTTTTTGAAGACCTAACTCAAATATTACCTTCTCGATGAAACCTTTGACCTTTGGTTTCTATACTCTTTAAGAAGTAGTTGAGGACCTCAAAGAGTTTTTGTTCATGTTGATTATATCTTTTGATATTTAATGAACTAGAAAACTGTTTAATTTTATTATTTTTAAATAACTATAATAAGCTTCTGAGGAGTGGCCAGTGGGTTTGAACCACCAGCCTTCTGGTTAGCAGTCAAATGCCTTAGGCACTATGCCACCAGAGCTCCTGTTTGTTTGCTTTTTGGTACAATAAACCGTACTCACTGCCATCAAGTCCATTCCAGCTCATAATGACCCTTTTTGGGTTTCTGAGGTGGTAAATCTTTATGGAAGTAGATTGCCCAGTCTTCCTTCTGCTGAGTAGCTGATGGGTTTGAACCGACAACTTTCTGGTCAGCAGTCAAATGCCTTAGGCATTACACCACCAGAGCTCCTTTACAAACCTACTAGCCACTCCTCAGAAGGAAAGTTGGGCAATTTACTTCTGTAGAGACACTGCCTCAGAAACCCAAGGAGTGGTCGCTATGAGTTCGATCCGACTTGACAGCAGTGTTTTTTGTTTTTTTTTTTCTTGGTTTTTATAACAAACCACATGTGTTCATATAAATAACATTGCTTATATTTAAACATGACTACATTTTACAAAAAAATAATGGAGAGAAAAGTGGCATTGTTTTGCCTTTTTGCAAATCTCTAATACCTAGCATAGTGAAATACAACTTGATTTTCATATCTACTTTTACATTCAATCTGTGTTGTGATAACAGAGGTCATGTCACCTCTAAAAACTCCATTGTACACTAACATAAGAATGACATTTAGAAAGGCAAATGCTCATTATTTAAAAAATAGAAAAATATAATAAACAAGTCATGTTGTTGTTATTGTTAGGTGCCATCAAGTCATTTCTGAGTCACAGCTACCCTATGAACAACAGAATGAAACACTGCCCAGTCCTATGTCATCCTCACAATCATTGTTATGTTTGAGCCCGTGGTTGCAGCCACTATGTCAATTCATCTCCTTTTTTGCTGACCTCTACTTCACCAAGCACCTGTCCTTCTTCAGGGACTGATCCCTCTGGACAATATGACCAAAGTATGAAAGATAAAGTCTCACCATCTTTGCTTTTGAGGAATGTTCTGACTGTACTTCTTCCAAGACAGATTTCTAGAAGTCCTTGGTATATTCAGTATTCTTCACCAACACCATAATTCAAATGCATCAACTCTTCTGTTGTCTTTCTTATTCATTATCCAGCTTTCACAGGCATATGAGGCCACTGTAACTACCATGGCTGGAGTCAAGCACACCTTAGCCTTCAAAGTGCCATCTTTGCTTTTTAATACTTTAAAGAGATCTTTTGCAATAGATTTGCTCAACACAATACGTCATTTGATTTTCTGACTGCTGTTTCCATGGTCACTGATTATTCTGTTCAAACAACTGACTGCCTGTAGGTCTATGTACAGGTTCCTCAAGAGCACAATTAAGTGTTCCAGAATTCCCATCCCTCACAATGTTATCCATAATTTGTCATCATCCACAAAGTGGACAGTGTGTTTTAATGATAAGTTGATCATTGATCTTTTCCTTCCTAATCTGCAATTCCTGAAGGAGGTTATTATTAACATGGCACATAATAAGTGTTTATTTATTTTAAAATCATTGTACTAAACTAAGAGAAATGTTATAACAAATAAATGCCCCCAGCTCTAAGGTTAAAGAAATATAATTGAACTATGGGGTCACCATAAAAGTATGTTTATAATAGCTGGATTTAAAATTTTCATGCAAAACGGGGGGATGAGAATAATTGAAGCACTGAAAATGTATGCAAAGATGTTGCTGTTTTTATTGCTTAAGAAGATGCTTAAGAGGTCTTTGGAGGGAAAACTAAATAATCTGGGAAGAGTGGCTTAAATTTATCTTGTACACCACAGTACTCCCAGTGTTTGAAAGAGTTCCCAAGCCCCAGGTAGGCACACAAGATATATTTACTAAATTAATGTACAAATGAACTAACTGTTTCAAGCACTTAGTGACCATTTTTCTGTTCTCTAAAATTCCCACCAGAAATCTTCACAGTTAGCCCATCATAATTACTTGGAAGTGAAAGTTAAAATGCAGATTTCTAAGCCCTACCCCACCACTCCTCTGTCAGTTAGTCATACTGAGGGGGATTGCATGTTGCCTTAAGACTGGAGGCTATGCCACTGGTATTTCAAATACCAATAGAGTCACCCCTGTTGGACAGGTTTCAGCAGAACTTATAGACTAAGATAGACTTGGAAGAAGGATGGGGCCATCACTTCTGAAAAATTTGGCCACAGAAAATCTTATGAATAGCAGTGAAACACTACCTGATATAGTGCCAGAAGATGAGCCCCTCAGGTTACAAGTCACTCAAAATACAACTAGGGAAGAGATGCCTCCTCAAGTAGAGTCAACCTTAATGATGTGAATGGAGTAAAACTTTTGGGACTTGATTTGCTGATGGGGCATGACTAAAATGTGAAGAAATAACTGCAAACATTTATTAATGATCAGAAAGTGGAATGTACAAAGTATGAATCTAGGTAAATTGGAAGTTGTCAAATATTAAATGGAATGGATAAAGATTTATAACCAAGGCATTAGTGAACTTAGATGGACTGGTATTGGCCATTTTGAATCAGAAAATCATATGATCTACTATGCCAGGATTGACAAATTGAAGAGGAATGACATTGCATTCATCTTCAAAAAGAGGGTTTCACAATTAGTCCAAGGGATAGGTAGACCATGTGATCCTCAGCCTATATGACCATGAGACCAGAAGAACTAGATGGTGCCTGGCTACTACTGTCACTTGGAGGGGGGGATAGGTAGACCATGTGATCATCAGCCTATATGACCATGAGACCAGAAGAACTAGATGGTGCCTGGCTACCACTGTCACTTGAAGAGGGATCAGTGCAGGAGATCCTGAAAGAGTGGAAAAACAATGTGGAACAAAACTCAAAATCATAAAAAAAAAAAAAAAATAGAAGGTTAGCTGGTCTGATCGAGCCTGGTGAAACCCCTGAGACTATGGCCCCTAGCTACCCTTCAGGTCTGAAATTGAACTAATTCCTGTGCCTTCCAGCCAAACAATAGACCAGCATATGGGGTGAACACTTACATCAGGTAGATATACAATTTGGAGCAATCAATCATGGGAGAACACAAGGGTAGGGTTTGCACAGGGAGACAACTTGGAGGGGGGAGTGCATGGGAGGGAAAGACACAGGGAAGAGGTAACTATGGGGAGAAAGTGGGAAGAGAGCTATTACACTGTAGGGAATTGCAATCAATGTCATGAAACAAAATATGTATGAACTGCTGTATAGAAAGTAAATTTTCTCCATAAACTTTTATCTAAATCACAATAAAAATTTTTTTAAAAAAAGAACAAGAAATTTACAGCATCTATCCTGAAGTACAATGCTGTCAGTGATAGGATAATATCCATACAAGAAAGACCAGTTAATATGATTATTGTTCAAATTTGAGTACCAATCACACTAAAGCCAAAGATGAAGAAATTGAAGAATTTTTACCAATTTCTGCAGTTTCAAATTGATCAAACATGCAATCAAGATGTATTGATTGGTGATTGTGAAAGTTGGAAACAAAGAATCATTGGTAGTTGGAAAATATGGCCTTGGTCATAGAAATGACACCAGAGATTGCATGATAGAATTTTGCAAGACCAATGACTTATTCACTGCAAATACCTTTTCTCAATATAAATAAATAAATAAATAAATAATGATGGCTGTGCACATGGTCATTACCAGATGGAATACACAGGTATCAGATCAACTACATCTGTGTAAAGAAATGATGAAGAAGCTCAATATCTTCAGTCAAAACAAGGCCAGGAGCTGACTGTGGAACAGACCATCAACTGCTTATATGCAAGTTCAAGTTGAAGCTGAAAAAAAATTAAGACATGTCCACAAGAGACAAAATTCAAGCTTGACAACAAAATTTAGAGATCGTCTGAAGAACAGATTTGACGCATTGATCACCAATGACCAAAGACCAGACAAGTTCTGGGATGACATCAAGATCATCCTACATGAAGAAAGCAAAAGGTCATTAAAAAGAGAGGAAAGGAAGAAAAGACCAAAATGTATGTCAGCAGAGACTCTGAAACTTGCTCTTGAATGGAGAGTAGTTAAAGCAAATAGAAGAAATGACAAAATAAAAGAGCTGAACAGAAAATTTCAAAGGGCAACTAGAGTAGACAAAGTATTAGAATGAAATGTCAAAGATCTGGAGTTAGAAAATCAAAAGGGAAGGATACAATTGGCATTTCTCAAGCTAACACAACTGAAGAAAAATTCAAGACTTACGGTGAATTATTGAAAATTCTATGGGCAAAATATTGAATGATGTAGGAAACATCAAAGGAAGATAAAAGGAATACCCAGACACTGTGCCAAAAAAAAAAAAATTGGTCAATGTTCAACTATTTAGGAGGTAGCAAATGATCAAGAACCAATTGTATTGAAGGAAGAAGATGTTGAAGCTGCACTGATGGAATTGGTAAAAATTTAAAAAATTAAAAATAAAAAAAGGCTCCAGGAATTGACAAAATACCCATTGAGATGTTTCAACAAATGGATGCAGCACTGGAGGCACTTACTCTTTTATGCCAAGAAATTTGGAAGACAGCTAAATGGCCAATTGACCAGAAGAGATCGATATCTGTGCCTATTCCAAAGAAAGGTGATCCAACAGAATGGGGAAATTATCAAACAATATCATTAATATCACATGCAATTAAAATATTGTTGAAGATAATTCAAAAACAGTTGCAGCAGTATATTGACAAGGAACTACCAGAAATTCAAGCTAGATTCAGAAGAGGGCATGGAATCAGGGATATAATTGTTGATGTCAAATGGATCTTTGTTGAAAGCAAAGAATACCAGAAAAATTTTTATCTGTGTTTTATTGATTGTGCAAAGGCATTTGACTCTATGGATCATAATAAATTATGGATAACATTCTGAAGAATGAGAATTCCAGAGCACTTAATTGTGCTCATGAGGAAACTGTACATAGACCAAGAGGCTGTCATTCAAACAGAGCAAGGGGATACTGCATGGTATAAAATCAGGAAGGGTGTGTGTCAGGGTTGTATCCTTTCACCATACTTGTTCAATCTGTATGTTGAACAAATAATCTGAGAAACTGGACTATATGAAGAAGAACGTGGCATCAGGATTGATTGCAGGATTAACAACCTGCAATATGCAGATGACACAACCTTGCTTGCTGAAAATGAAGATAACCTGAAGCACTTACTGATGAAGATCAAAGACTACAGTGTTCAGTGTAGATTATACTTCCACTAAAGAAAACAAAAATCCTCACAACTGGACCAATAAGCAATATCATGATGAATGGGGAAAAGATTGAAGTTGTCAGGGATTTCATTTCACTTGGATCTACAAGCAATGCCCATAGAAGCAACAGTTAAGAAATCAGATGTAGTATTGCATTGGGAAAATCTGCTGCAAAAAAAAAAAAAAAAACTCACTGCCATTGAGTCAATTCAGACTCATAGCAACCCCTTTTGGGTTTCCAAGGTGGTAAATCTTCATGGAAGTAGATTGCCCAGTCTTCCTTCCACAGAATGGCTGGTAGGTTTGACCTGCCAACCTTCTGGTTAGCAGTCAAATGTCTTAGGCACTAGGCCACCAGATCTCCTTAAAAGACTTTTTTAAAGTGCTGAAGAGCAAACATGTCACTTTGAACACTAAGATGTGCATAACACAAGCCATGGTATTTTCAATTGCCTCATGTGCATCTAAAAGTTGGACAATGAATAAATAAGACCAAAGAAGAAATTATGCCTTTGAATTATGATATTGGTAAAGAATACTGAAAATAACATGGACCGCCAGAAAAATGAACAAATCTCTCCTGGAAGATGTACAGCTAGAATGCTCATTTGAAGGAGAATATCCAGACTTCATTTCACCTACTTTGGTCATGTTGTCTGAAGGGAACAGTACCTAGAGAAGGATATCATGCTTGGTAAAGTAGAGGCTCAGGGAAAAAGGGGAAGACTCTCAACAAGGTGGACTTACACAGTGGCTACAGCAATGAGCTCAACAACAGAAAGCAGAGTTGGAGTAACTTCTCAGAGACAACCAAACACCTTGAGAGAGCAAATCACTGGGCCTGCCGACTCGGGACTGTAGTCTTGGGGAACATCATGCTCAGTTGGCACAACATTGTACATAAAAATCTTGTTCTACAACCTACTTTAGTGAGTAGTGACTGGGATCTTAAAAGCTTTCGAGCAGCCATCTAAGATGCAACTATTGGTATCCTCTCACCTGAATCAAAGAAGAGTGAAGAAAATCAAAGGCACCTGGAAACAATTAGCCCAAGGATAAGATGGACCAGGAGGACCTCAGCCTTCATGACCCCAACACCAGAAGAACTAGATGGTGCCCAGCTACCAATGCCAACCACTCGGAAAGGGATCAAAACTAGAGATCCTGGATACAGTGGGAGGAAAATTGTGGAACAAAATTCAAAAACACAAAAATGACCAGAATTACTGGTTGGATAGAGTCTAGTGGAACCCCCAAGACTATGGCCCTGGGGTTACCCTTCAGGCCTAGAAATGGACCCACTCCCATGGATTGGCTCTCAGCCCAACAGTAGAAAGACCTACATGCAGACATCTACCCCAGAGCAATGCACCCACCTGTTCTACAGAGATACAACCCTTAGAGCAATCAGCCATGAGACATCAGAGAGGTAGCATTCACATAGAGGGAAACCTGGACAAACAGAAATGCATGGTTAAGAAGGGCACAGGGAGGGAGTATTCACAAGGACAGGAGGGGAGGAGAGTTTGTTATGGTCTGGGATGGTAATCGGGGTGTGGAATCAAGTGTGCCAGAACTGTTGAATGTAAAACAAATGTGCTTTGTAAATTTACACCCAAAGCACAATAAAACTTTAAAAAAAAAAAAAAAAAAAAAACTGAGCTCAAATATAGCAAGGATTTCGAGAATGTTGCATGACTGGGCATTGTTTCATTCTGTTGTACAAGGGGTCATTATGAGTCAGAACTGACTCTAGGACATCTAACAACAACAACAAGCCCTACTCCCATTTTGGAAACTTAAATAGAAAGCTTGTTTAAAATACAGATCTGGAAGTGGGCCCAGGGAATCTGCATTTTTAACAAGCACCCCAGGAGATTCTGATTGTGATTCAAGCAATCCATGGAATTATTATGGTCAGAGAAACACAGCAGTTTTTATGTTCCCTAGGTAACTTTTGAAGCACAGGATAGTATTCCTACTCTGGAGTTTGAAGGCCATAGCATGGGATGAAGTCTAACATCACAGTAAAATGGACTTCACTGGTAATATTCTTCACATTTTAGTCGGAAAAGCAGTTGCTCTAAAAGAATTTAATAGAGGGAATTGTTTAAAGAAATACTGGAATTCTGAAAAAAGCAAAAAGGGAACACTGAGGTAACACAGAGATAGCTACTGCAGGAGACAGCTACCATCCCTAAGGCTGAGAGAACAAAAGGAAGCAGCTAGAATTATTAAAACTGGAAGGAAGTCAGGAAAAGGGACCCTTTAGGGTCCAAGGATCGCAGGTCTCCAAGGAAATGTGCTGGTGCTGGTATCTCTAGAACATGGAGAAGTACCCATATCTCCAAGGGAAAGGGCACCAGCTGGCTGGGACCAGCTCTGAGGGAGTGAGATAACCATAATTCCAAGAGTCAGGGGGGAAAATGGAAACTGGAACCAGCTACTACTGCCAGAATGAATAACTATTTCTGGGGCAACATTGGTAGGAACAAGTAGCAGAAAAGAAAGAGCAAGTCTCTTCTTCCACCTGCATCCTTATAGACTCCCTCTAGGGCCCCTTTGTGACAGAATCTAACAGGGAGCAACTAGCAAAGCAAAAAAGGTAATTTGTAGGTGCAGCCCTTGTGTCAAGGAACTCTGGTGGTGCAAACGATTAAGCACTTGGCTGCTAACAGGAAAGATTAGTGGTTCAAATCTAGCCAGTGGCTCTTGTAAATATTATAGTCAAGAATCTTCTTGGGGAGGTTCTAGTCTGTCACATGGGGTTGCTAATAGGGCACCCAAGAACAACAGACCCTGCATCACAAAGCAGAATTTAGAAAGGTGGGTTTGGAGCAGACAGTCAATAGCTTAACAGTCAAGACAATAATGTTGCCAAAGAAACACAGCACCAGTCTGTCCCCAGAAGACAGCAGCATCCAAGAGAGATGTCCCGGGCAGTGTGTGATAAAGAATCTCCCCTACTTGAACAAGATCTTTTGTTTTCACATGACTAATGCTAGAGTTGCAGTCCAATGTTCCAAAAACACACATCGGTTTTACCAATTTAATAACCAAAACTCTTGGTGCATTTAAATAAATTTCAACATAGTGTGGTTCACATATGATTTCTGTAAATAGTGAAAGTTGGAGATGGTCCAGAGCAGTCATCCCCAAAGGGTGATCCCTAAGCATCAGCATCACGTGGGAACTTGTAAGAAGTGCAAATTCTTGCACCTACGCCAGATCTACTAAATCAGAAACTCAGGATGGGGATCAACAATTTGCATTTATCAAGCCTTCTGGATAATTCTGAGTTAGGCAGGCCTGGGGCTTGGAGGTTGTTTGTCACTTGCGGATGGCTCTATGTTAAGGCCGGGGCCTGAGATAGGGAGGCCTGGGGATTGGAGGCTGCTCTTCGCTTGGGTGTGGCTCTATATTAAGGCGGCCCGGGGCTAGAAGCTACTTTTGGCTTGGCGGTGGCTCTTTAATAAGGCCATTGCCTGAGGTAGGCAAGTGCAGAGGGGTTAGGAACAACTAAGGGAGATGAACTTGTCTGTCAGTTTGTCATCCTGTGGTGGCTTACATGTTGCTATGAGTCTGGAGGCTATGCCACCGTATTCCAAAATGCCAGCAGGGTTACCCATGGTGGACAGGTTTCAGCAGAGCTTCTGGGCAAAGACAGACTTGGAAGAAGGAAGAGGCCATCCACTTCTCAAATAATTGGCCAGTGAAATCCTTATGAATAGCAGTGAAACACTGTCTGATACATTACTGGAAAATGTTATGAATAGCCCTGAAACATTGTCCAATACAGTGCTGGAAGAAGAGCATCAGGTCCAAAGGCACTCAAAATTTCACTGGGAAGAGCTGACTCCTCAGGGTAGAGACGACCTTAATGGTATGGATAGAGTAAAGCATTCAGGACTTCCATTGGCTGATGTGGCACAACTCAAAATGAGTAGAAAAAGATGGAAATATCCATTAATAATTGGAACATAGAATGTAGGAAGTATGAATCTAGGAAAATTGGAAGTTATCAAAAATGAAATGGAACCCATAAAGATCAATATCCTAGGCATTAGTGAGATGAAATGAACTGGTTTGGGCCATTTTGAATCAGACAATCATATAATCTAGTGTGCCAGGAATGACAAATTAAAGAGGAATGGTGTGGCATTCATTGTCACAAAAACTGTTTCAAGATCTTTCCTGAAGTAAAACACTGGCAGTGATAGGATAATACCCATATTCCTACAAGGAAGACTAGTTAATACTACTACTATTCAAATTTACATACCAACCACCAAAGACAAAGATGAGGAAATTAAAAATTTCTACCAACTTCTGCAATCTGAAATTGACTGAACATGCAATCAAGATGTGTTGATTATCACTGATGACTGGAATCCAAAAGTTGGAAACAAAGAAGAGTTACTGGTCCTCAGAAAAATATGGCCTTAGTGATAGAAATAACACTGGCGATCACATGATGGAATTTTGCAAGACCAACAACTTATTCATTGCAAATAACTTTTTTCAACAACATAAGCGATGACTACACATGTGGATGTCACCAGATGGAATACACAGGAATCAGATTGACTACATCTGTGGCAAGAGGCAATGGAGAAGTTCAATATCTTAAGCCAAAACAAGGCCAGGAGCTGATTGTGGAATACAAAATATGACCTTGATGATATCCCTCCTGTATTTAGAGACCATTTAAAAAATAGATTTGATGCATTGAACACCAACGAACAAAAAACAGAGGAACTGTGGGATGACATCAAGAACATCATCCATGAAGAAAGCAAGAGGTCATTAAAAAGATGAGAAAAGAAGAAAAGACCAAAATGGATGTCAAAAGAGACTCTGAAACTTGCCTTTTGTTTAAGAAAATGGAAGTGATGACAAGATAAAAGAGCTGAGCAGACGATTTCAAAGAGCAGCTGGAGCAGACAAAGCCAATGTGCAAAGACCTGGAGTTAGAATAACAAAAGGGAAGAACACACTCAGCATTTCTCAAGCTGAAAGAAGTGAGGAAGTAACTTAGGCTTCGAGTTGCGATATTGAAAGATTCTATGAGCAAAATATTGAATGATTCAGGAAACGTCAAAAGAAGATGGAAGGGATACATAGAGTCACTGTACCAAAAAGAACTGGTAGATGCTCATCCATTTCCAGAGGTGACATATGATCAAGAGCCGATGGTATTGAAGGAAGAAGTTGAAGCTGCACTGAAGGCATTGGTAAAGAACAAGGCTCCAGGAATTGATGGAATACCCACTGAGATGTTTCAACCAACAGATACCATGCTGCAGGCACTCGCTTGGCTATGCCAAGAGATTTGGAAGACAGCTACATGGCCAACTGACTGGAAGAGATCCATATTTCTACCCATTCCAAAGAAAGGTGATCCCACAGATTGTGGAAATTATAGAACAATATCATTAATATCACATGCAAGTAAGATCTTACTGAAGATAATTCAAAAACGGTTGCAGCAGTATACTGACAGAGA
>NW_006921703.1:1419948-1424403 GCF_000298275.1 Orycteropus afer afer | reverse complement strand
ATTCAATTGTGTGGATCATAACAAATTATGGATAACATTGAGAAGAATGGGAATTCCAGAACACTTGATTGTACTCATGAGGAACCTGTACATAGATTGAAAAGGAGGCTGTCATTTGAACAAGAGGATACTGCATGGTTCAAAATCAGAAGGAAGTGCTTCCAGGTTATATCCTTTCACCATACTTATTCAACTTGTATACTGAGCAAATAATCTTAGAAGCTGGGTTACATGAAAAAGAATGTGGCATCAAGGTTGAAAGAAGACTCATTAACAACCTGTGATATGCAGATGACACAACTTTGCTTGTGAAAATGAGGATGACTTGAAGCAGTTACTGATGAAGATAAAGAGTACACTCTCCAGTATGGATTACACCTCAATATAAAGAAAACAAAAATCCTCACAGCTGGTCCAATAAACAGCTTCATGGTGGATGGAGAAAAGATTGAAGTTGTCAAGGATTTCAGATTACTTGGCTCTACAATCAACACCAATGGAAGCAGCAGTCAAGACATCAAAAGACCTATTACATGATGCAAATCTGCTGCAAAAGACCTCTTTCAAGTGATGAAGAGCAAAGATGGCTCCTTGAAGACTACGGTGCCCCTAACCCAAGCCATGGTATTTCCAATCACCTCTTACGCATGTGAGAGCTGGACAATGAATAAGGAAGACTGAAGAAGAGTTGATGCTTTTGAGTTGTGGTGTTGGAGAAGAATACTAAGAGTATCATGGTCTGCTAAAAGAACTAACAAATCTGTCCTGAACGAAGTGCAGCTGGACTGTTCCTTGGAAGCAAGAATGGTCAGACTTCATCTCACCTACTTTGATCATGTTGTCAGAAGGTACTATTTCTTGGAGAAGGATGCCATGCTTGGTAAAGTGGAGGGTCAATGAAGAAGGGGAAGGCCCTCAACAAGATAGATAGACAGAGTGGCTGCAAAATGGGCTCAGGTATAGCAAGAATCATGAGACTGGCATAAGACTAGGCAATGTTTTGTTCTGCTGTGCCTAGAGTCATTATGTGTTGGCGATGACTCAACGGCACCACTACTGTTCTAGTGCTGGTATATGACTTAATGTATCAAATCTGAATTTAAGCTTTTTGACGTATCCCCTTCCTGATGTAAGAGTTGTATGTATCTTCTCTAGTTTTTATGTATTATCAATCGTCATCCCACCACAATCAAATTATTAATCATGAAAGCCAGTTAGTTCATTATGAATAGTTCTCTGTTTCTTTTGGCATGCACAGCTATCTTGACTGCTTGTATCTGTAATTATTTATTTCAGACTTGCCTTATATTCTAAGGCTCTATTTTTGTTAAGTTCTATTTTCCATTTTATTTTTAGTAATAAGCTAAGTAATTAAGTCTTTTCTGGTTCCTGGAGCATTCCAAATTTTCAGAGAACTTTAAATGAACAAAGAAAATCCAGTTAATAGGCATGGACATAAGGGAATCAATTTACTAAAGTTAAAGACCTGGAGAGGTTGAAGCACATAACTGGATTTAGGAAGATTAAACACATCATTGTGTTTCTTGTCTCCAACTATCCATGTTATTTTCTATATTAACAATCTCCATACTTTGTCCAGAGAGAATAAAGTTAAAACATGAAAATGTAAAAATAGACCCAACTCGTGAAAGAAATCTTTTAAATCAGAGGCTGCAGACTGATGCCCAGGGGCCAGACGAGGCCAGCAGACTTGTTTTGTCTGACCTATATACAGTTGTTGTTGCTAGTGTTTAATTGGAAATATTTGCCAACATTTTAACTTGGGATATTTCACATAAAAATCCACATATCTAGCTTCTCTTTATCTGGCAACAGTGGCCCTGATTTCTTCTGTGACAAATAGGACTGGAGCCAAAAAGCAGCTGCTCTGCTAGCAGGGCATGGACTCTCCAAGCTATCATAGTCCCCACCTCCCACACTTCACTCATACTAAACTTCTGCCTTATATCCTACCCAAAGGATTTCCAGACTGGGAGGAGGGATTCTTTGTCTCTTTATACTAACTAAACCAAAAACAAACCAGAAGGCTGGCAGTTCAAACCTACCAGCCACTCCTCGGAAGGAAAGTTGGGCAATCTACTTCGTAGTGATACTAACTCGAAAACCCAAGGAGGGGATCTCTGAGTCGGGTCCAACTTGACAGCACATAACAACAACAACAAACCAAAACCAAATTCACTGTCATTGAGTTGATTTTGACTTATCGCAATCCCCAATGGGTTTCCAAAGCTGTAAATCTTTATGGAAGTAGATTGCCCCATCTTCCTTCCACGGAGCAGCTGGTAGGTTTGAACTACTGACCTCTGGTTGGCAGCCAAATATCCACTACACTACCAGAGCTCCTTCTTCATAGCAAAGATACACCAAAAAGAAAATTTGACTCTAAAGAGCAGGCCTATCAAAATCTGCTTTTCTGGAGTGACTCCACTATTTGTACCAGGCCTACATGAACCATTGTCTCTCATTCTTACTCTGCTCCATCAGAATGCCCTGTCTTCCATCCCTCCTGTGTCTCCATCCTTTCCTTTGCTATTGGAACATTACTTAGATATATCAAGCCTTAAAAAAAGGGGAAGGGAGAGTAAAACCTCTTTGAGCCCAAGACTATCTTTAAACCATTGACTATCCCCACTCTTTCTCTTTCATCTCCACTTCTTCACTCCTTGGTCATTCCCCAATTTGTTTCTAACCTCATTCTACCCAAATTGCTCTGGCTGATGTTGTTGTTGTTGTTGTTATGTGCCATCGAGTTTGACCCAACTCATAGTGATCCCTGTTTGGGTTTCCGAGGTAGTATCACTACGGAAGTAGATTGTCCAACCTTCCTTCCAAGGAGTGGCTGGTGAGTTTGAACCACCAACCTTCTGGCTAGCAGTCAAGTGCCTTAGGCACTACACTACCAGAGCTCCCAAAAAACCCTTAGCCATTTACTTGATTCCAACTCATGATAACCCCATGTGTTATAGAGTAGAACTGCCTCATAGTATTTTCTTGGTTGTAACCTTTATGGAAGCAGATCATCAGGCCCTTCTGCCTTGGTGTGGGTTTAAACTGCCAATTTTTAAGATACCAGTTGAGTATAAACAGTTTGTACCACCTGGGCACCTACTGATGTTACTAATAGCTCCTTAATTACCAAATTCAATGAACTTACTTCAGTCTCCATCATTCTGCCTAAAAGGCCTTCCCTCATCTTATCTTCCTTAACCTTACTCCTTCTTTCAATGTCACCTTCACTCTCTCCAGAGAGTCTTCTTAGGGGCCCTCAATGAGTTGAGTGACCCTCAAAGCCAGGTCTCTCATGACACCTTGTTCTTGTTTCTATCATCCCACTCCAAAAATTGTTTCACAGCTCTTGCTTATGAATCTGTCTCCCCCACTGAAATGGGGAGATTTTTTAAACAAAAGACTGTGTCTCATTCACTTTTGTATGTGCAGAGCCAGATACAAAACGACACATAAAAAACATTTGATAGATACCTATTAATAAAGAAATAAACAGTTCAATGACTGAATAAACAAAGAATTAAAGCACTTTATGAGTTTGTTAGAAGTAGGGAGGTCTGGAATTCTTCCAGGAGAAGTGTTTTTTCCCCAGAACCTTAACTTAATACAGAATATTAGCCTACATAAACCAAATTAAATTAGGCTGGGGAAAAATAATATGTACTTTTCTCCTGTTCCTGCTGGATATTTAAGAGTTTGGATTAATAATGTCCTTTAGTATCTTCTTGGAATTCTAACAAAACATTTCCCCAAACATTTTAAAGCCCCAGTTGCACTGATAGAAGTACTAGGAAAAACTCTGTACGTGAAAGACAGAGGAAACCATTCTAACAATGGAATCAAGAGTTTCAGAGCAATAGAAACAACCTAAAAGAATAATAAGAATCAAATAATGTGCAAAGATGGAATAAGTGTGTTCCCAGTGCACTTTAGTGAGACTTTTTTTTTTTTTTTGCATCTTAGATGCATCATGACTCAGAAACAGCTCTGCACAATGACTGCCAACATGGCTGGAGAGCTGTTCTCCCACTTCTTACTCTCCCCAGACTTCTTCTACCACCAGCTCCACCCTGGACCAACAGAGACTTGAAATGGGAAATAGAGAATGAGGTTAGAGATAAATGGTCCCAGGCATGATGGTCTAGGAGGGTGTGGAAATGGCATAGCACAACACCCATGTTCATTGCAGCACTATTCACAGTAGCAAAAAGATAGAAACAATCTAAGTGCCCATCAATGGAGGAATGACAACCAAAATATGGTACATGCAAACAATGGAATATTGTGCAACACTGAAGAATAATGTAGAATCCACAAAACACTGCATAACATGGATGAAGTTAGAGGACATCATGCTGAGTGAAATAAGTCACTCACAGAAGGACAAATATTGTATTAGCCCACTTATAAAAAATCAAGGAAAGCTTT